>NC_041385.1:332713186-332796714 GCF_002162155.2 Triticum dicoccoides | reverse complement strand
CGGGCTCCGGAAACCCAAGGGAAAAAGGCTTAGGTAGGCAAATGGTAAAACCAAGGATGGGCCTTGCTGGAGGAGTTTTGTTCAAAGCGAACTATCATGGGGGTCCCATAAATCACCCAACCACGTAAGTAACACAAAATCAAGGAACATAACACCGGTATGATGGAAACTAGGGCGGCAAGAGTGGAACAAGACACCAAGCATCAGGCTGAGCCTTCCACACTTTACCAAGTATATAGATGCATTAATTAATAAGAGATATTGTGATATCCCAACATAATCATGTCCGTCATGGAGCAATCTTCACTTCACATGCAACTAACAATGCTATAAGAGGGTCTGGGCAACGCGGTAACATAGCCAAGCAACGGTTTGCTAGGAAGGGTGAAAAGGTTAGAGGCTGACATGGCAATTTGGGAGACTTGGTAAACAAGTGATAGGTAGCGCAGGATAGCGATAGAACGAAGCAACTAGCATAGCAATGATAGTAGTGAGATCCATAGTAACGGTCATCTTGCCTGAAATCCTGCTAGGAAGAAGATCGAGTCCATGAAGAAGACGAACGGGCGTAGACGAACCAAGCGTAGTCGAACAAATCCTCATGATCGCAACAAAACAGGATCTATCGAGAAGAAGCACAACCGGAAAGAAGCAAACAACAAAGTAAACATACAAGCATAAACATGACATGATGCACAATCAAGTATGATGCATGACAAGGTTAAATGTTGTTAACATGGAAAGAGTTGATGCACAACAAAACTACCCATCTAGGCAATTTAAATGAGGCCGGAAATAACAAACAACAATTCTGGAAAATCCCCATATGCAATTTACAAATTTGGTACCGTTCTTCCTAAACCATATTTTATTGTTGTTGAATAAGGAAATAGAGTGCACCATGTTAATCTATGCATTTTTCTACACCAAAAACATATAAAGTTTATTTAAAATAGAGTTACAGTTATTTACTTATGAAGTAAACCATTTTAACATGTTATTTGAGCAAATTTAATCAAACAGCAAGTTTAAACATTTTAAACAAGAATGAAAACTGCAAATTGTGAAAGGACATGAAATTCTAAGCATTTTACATATATAGTTTGTTTAAATCCAAAGCATGCTTATTTATATATGAGCAATGCAATATGATGGCATTTCAGTAAATAAGAATGCATTTGAAAATGCTAAAATACACAGACTGGAAAAAAAATATGCACGGGCCCGAAGCAGCACTGTGTAGCGGCCCAGATGAGGATTCGGCCCATGTGGCTGTGGTGTGTGCAAAAGAAATAAAAGAACAGAGCAACAAGAGGGTGTCGCGCCTGGGACTCGAACCCACGTCCTCCTGGATAGAGGAGTAGAGCGCTGACCAGAGCGATGCTGCTACTTGTTGGTGCAAAACATGGGCGTGCGTGAACTTGAATCAAATCAAAGGCTAGGCCTTCTTCTTCGTGGATCACAGAGGAATTGGGTGACGATGCCGGCGAGCAAGACGGCGACCTTCGCGACCACAGGCCGACAGCGGGGGTGCAGAAATAGGTGAGGGTGTGGAAACTACGTGGGAGCATGTGAGCGAGCGGCTGCTTCTTGCCAGAGTCGTGAGCGTGCACGTGCTCAGGCAAGAGCAGAACAGAGGAAGTGCCGGCGCTGGGGGTCCTCGGACGGCGGAGGATCTCGTCGGAGCTGTTCCGGCAACCAAAACACACGAAGGAGGGCACGGATAGAAGCTACGCAACGGGGCGAACCCATTCGTACCATGCATGCAACGGGAAGTGGACAGATTCCTCGCCGATGACGGGGTTCCGCGGTGGTGCGCCTCGGGCTGCTACGGTGGATCCGCTATAGCAGGCAAATGAGAGGATCCTCGAACCAGAACGCATCTACAGGACCCTGCGGGCCTAAGTTCCAACACCCGAGCAGAGGGTCACCGAAACTTCGCCGGAGACCATGGCGTGGCGGAGAAGCTCTCAGGTCCGAGAGGACATGACCGAATCAGGGCACAAACGAGAGGAGGACCATGCGTGGGAGGTGATCGTGCTCACATAGGGTTGGTTGGTGGAGTAGATCGAGCTCGGGGATGACCGACGGTGATGAGCTCCTGCCATAGAGGAACAAGATGAAGGGGACGGCGCTGATCGAGGTGATGGTGCTCAGTCCCTGAAGAAGACGAAGCATAGAAAGGAGAGGATCCAGTCGTCGCGGCCATGACGTCCCGCGGCGATGCAGAGGACGTCGGGGATGAAGAGGAACTTGGCAAAACTCCCGGGCACCTTGGCTGCGGCTCGACTTGACCGACAGCGCTCTCTGTTTCGCTTGGGTGCTCATGAGGAAGGATAAGGAGGGTAGGGGAGAGACCCCTAGGTGGCGGCGGCAATGAGAAAACCCTAGGGTGGGTGCGGACGCCGAGGGGGTTATATACGGGAGGGGGCAGACGGTATGACCTCGGCGTTCGTGAAGCTCACGGCAATGGCGCGAGCGCTCTGTCTCTGTCTCTGGAGGAGGAGGACAACGTTAGGAAGGGAGCAGGTGGCCGTGAGGGAGAGGGAGTTGGGCCGGCCTAGAGGAGGGGAGGCCTAGCCGGGCTGCGGGTGATGTTGGGCTGCGTTGGGCTGCCCACTGCTGCTTTTCTTTTCTTTTCTTCAAACAAAAAATAAAACAAGAAAAGCACAGAGAGCTAGGGGAGGAGTTAGGGAGAGATAAAAAATATGGCTGGGGTCCTTGGAATATGCTCAATTAAATAAAAGTGGTGAGGGGATCTTACAAACTATAAATTGAAACATGTTCGAATTTATTTCAAATTTGCATGAATTTATAACCCAACCAAACCGCACCCAAATGGGCTTAAATTTGATAGAGACGTTGTTGGCATGGAGCAAGATTTATAGTGAAAAGATGAACATTTATTAAGGCAGAAAAATGACACTTGCAACAATAAAAGAAAGGATAAGTGGGAGGTGATGATACGTGGCATGGCTTGAGAGAGAGATTGCAAGGGCTGATGCACACACAACATGAAAGTAACATGTAACATAAGGATGAGTGCAAAGCATATGATGCTCATGGCAACAACATAGGGAAAAGAAATATGCAAAACAGTTATCTTAAAGCAACAAACATAACAAACACACGACAAAAAATAAAAAGAAAGGAAGGCAACTAGCGCATCGGTCTCGGGGCGTCACAACACTCCTCCACTAACAGAAGATCTCGTCCCGAGATCTTAGGAACGAGATAGGGAAAGAGGAAGAGGTGAAACAAGAGTGCAAGAGAGAAGATGAACAAAGTCGAGAGCACTCGGGTAGAAAAGAGGAACGACGAATATGACAGGAATCAAAAGCTCGAGAAACAAGATAGACTTACCACTCCGGTTAGAACAAGGTAGAAAAGGAATAAGAATGAAAGATTTGGGCAACACTTCGGCTGAACAGGGAAAGAGTAGAACATGATCTTGACAAGATGGAACAATACTTGACGAGAGGAACAACACAATGCCTCCAGAAGAATTGAAAGAGTGGAATGAAAAGAATGGATGAGGGAAGAACAACTTCCACCGCGAATGAATTTGATAGCCTCCTTAGAAGGAAGTATTGAACGGAGTTGTTGAGAAAATCAACAACAAAATAATAAGCTTGTTGTGGACTTATCGAAAAAACATCTCAAAACTTGAGGTGAAATTATGCCACCAACAAGTGCTTGAATATCTGAGAAGAACGAGGAAATGCAAAGCTCCACTTCAAAAGAATACGGAGAATTAATTGCACTCCGAGACGCAGGAAGAAGAAAAAAACTTGAGCTCCATCAACAAGAATCTTGATGAACTCTTGAAGAATGAACTAAATCATGAAGAACCATCATGAGAAACTCCGGTAACAAAAGGGTGATGAGATATAATTGAAGGACGAAAAGAATAAGATTAGAGCCTTGCAGTGATTTAGATGGAGGTCCCGACGAAAGAAGCAAGAAAACTTGGGACTCCGGAAAAGACGAACAACTTAGAACCGAGAGATTATCCATCATGAACAACTCCGAAAGAAGGAATTAATCAACTTAATCAAAGAAGAATAAGAATTATCTTATGTTTATCCTTCACCAATGTAATTTATGAGAAGCAACAGATTGCATACTACTCATTCTTATTGAAAAAGGATTAAAGGGGTATATGGCGCAACCTTGAGGAAGGTCTTCAATGAACCACCGGTGTGATGTGAAAGACCGAATGAATGAATATGATAACAAAGGAAAAGGATTCTGAAGGAACCACTGTAAGAATTAGAAAATGACTAATGAAAGAGAATGAATCACCGGGAAGAATTAGAAGAACAAATATGCTTGAGGGTATTTAGATGCAAAAGAACAAAGAGATCACAAGCTGATTAAAGAGTACTTGACAGATGCGCCGGGATAATTGGATACGATAGCTGGAATGATGGCCTCCGGTGAAACGAAACAGAAAACAACTCCTGACATACTCCAGATGTTTAAGAAAAGAATATCTGACCAACGGAGCACTTCAAGATGATAACATGAAACTAGAACCTCGAATCTTCAAGAGAACGGACAAGATTTAGAGGGAAAACTCTTCTTCGATCTTCAAATGACGACGAGAAACACCACCAAAGTTACTGAGATACTCCGGGAGAATGAAAATAGGAAGGATTGAACCAACAATTAAAAGAGTTTGAAAGCGATCTTGGAGAAAGCATGTGACTGATGGAATCCATTCTTACGTCACACTTTGAAAAGAATTGCGAATAGCTCCGGAATAATAAGAATAGTCAGGTAAGATCCTGGGAAAAGACCTGTGGGTTAGGGTCCACTGAAGAGAAAACACCATTGAAAAAGGATTGTTGAAGAGATAGATGATGCACCAGAAGAATTGAAATATTTGAATGAGGTGACAACCTTGAATTAATTGGAACACAGAAGAATCTCCTGAGATGTCTTGAGCACCCCGGAAGGATAAACTGGCGAGAGATGACCGAACAGGGAGAACACTTGATCCAAGGAAAAGAATATGATCAACACCGAAAAACTTGAATTGAGTCCACCGGAGAAGAAAAAGAGATGAAGAATGTCGAACAAAATGAGAATTCACCGGTTGAAACAATTGAGGGAAGACTGAAGAGGCTCCGCATGAAATGAAATTGATGCTCGAAAGAGACTTAAACTCTGGGAAGAAGAGGGTGGGAGGGCGGGAAAAACAAAGGCAACTTGGAAGGGGAAAATCGACAAATAACTTGAAGGAAAAACACCGGTTGAAAGAATGCAAAGGCTTCTCACGAGTAGGATGGACACTCGATTACGAACTCCAGCTCCGAGAAGAAAAAAGGGTGGGTGGGTGGGAAAAGAAAACAACTGAGGATTGAACTTGGCAAAGATGAAGAGGCTCGAGTCAACTTGACGAGAAATGCACCGGATAAAAAAAGCTGAGAACCAACGCTCGGAAAACCAACCGCGTGATCCTAAAGAAAGTTTGAAGGGGAAGAGGAGTAAGTCAAAACACCTACGTCAAGATTCCTGACTAGAGCGACCAAGGTGCTCTGGAGTAAAAAGAATTCCTACTCTCCGATATAAATAGACTCCAAAATAGTTTTTTCTAGACACAACAACGGCGAACAATCAAGGGGGCTCCTATGGTCGGTCGAGGCTCTGATACAAACTTGTCACGCCCAATATGCAACCCTATCCTAAAGGAACTCGAAGGTCCCACCAAGGATAAATGCACATATTGGAGATGCTTTTGCAAGGTGGATATCATTACATCGTACCATTACATAATAGTTGGCAATACATACAAGAGGCATACAATGCCACACGTATAGAACATCATCATACATAAGAGCACCATCCGACTACGGATGAAACACAAACAGAAACTCAAACGACATCCACCCTGCTAGCCCAGGCTGCCGACCTGGAACCTATCCCCTGATCGAATAAGAAGCATAAGAAGAACTCCAAAACTAGCAGACATCGCTCTCGCGTCATGATCTACGCCTATCCTGTACCTGCAACTATTGTTGTAGTAATCTGTGAGCCATGAGGATTGAGCAATCCCATTACCATGGGTATCAAGACTAGCAAAGCTTAATGGGTAAGGAAGGGTAAAGTGGTGAGGTTGCAACGGCGTCGAAGGATATATGGTGGCTAACATACGCAAATAAGAGTGATAAGAGAAGCAAACGGAACGGTCGTGAAGCTAGCAATGATCAAGAAGTGATCCTGAACTCCTACTTACGTCAAACATAACCCAAAACCGTGTTCACTTCCCGGACTCCGCCGAAAAGAGACCATCATGGCTACAGACGCGGTTGATGCGTTTTAATTGAGTTAAGTGTCAAGTTATCTACAACCGGACATTAACAAGTTCTCATCTGCCACATAACCGTGGGCACGGCTCTTGAAAGATTATACCATGGAGGGGTGTCCCAACTTAGCCCATCACAAGCTCTCACGGCCAACGAAGGATATTCCTTCTCCCAGGAAGACCCGATCAGTCTCGGAATCTCGGTTTACAAGACATTTCGACAATGGTAAAACAAGACCAGCAAAGCCACCCCAATGTGCCAACAAATCCTGATAGGAGCTGCACATATTTCGTTCTCAGGGCACACCGGATTGTCCAAACTTCCGGTAGGCTAGCCCAGAGTTGCCACTGGTGGCCACCGGCGGCTGACAGGTTGGACCAACACTTAGAGGAGCACTGGCCCGGGGGGTAAAATAAAGATGATCCTCGGGCTCTGGAAACCCAAGGGAAAAAGGCTTAGGTAGGCAAATGGTAAAACCAAGGTTGGGCCTTGCTGGAGGAGTTTATTCAAAGCGAACTATCAAGGGGGTCCCACAAATCACCCAACCGTGTAAGGAACACAAAATCAGGGAACATAACACCGGTATGACGGAAACTAGGGCGGCAAGAGTGGAACAAAACACCAGGCATAAAGCTGAGCCTTCCACCCTTTACCAATTATATAGATGCATTAATTAAATAAAAGATATTGTGATATCCCAACATAATTCTGTCCGTCATGGAGCAATCTTCACTTCACCTGCAACTAACAACGCTATAAGAGGGGCTGGGCAACGCGGTAACATAGCCAAGCAATGGTTTGCTAGGAAGGGTGAAAAGGTTAGAGGCTGACATGGCAATTTGGGAGACTTGGTAAACAAGTGATAGGTAGCACATCATCGCGATAGAACGAAGCAACTAGCATAGCAATGATAGTAGTGAGATCCAGAGTAACAGTCATCTTGCCTGAAATCCCGCTAGGAAGAAGATCGAGTCCATGAAGAAGACGAACGGGCGTAGACGAACCAAGCGTAGTCGAACGAATCCTCACGATCGCAACAAAACAGGAACTATCGAGAAGAAGCACAACCGGAAAGAAGCAAACAACATAGTAAACACACAAGCATAAACATGACATGACAAGGTTAAATGTTGTTAACATGGAAAGAGTTGATGCACAACAAAACTACCTATCTAGGCAATTTAAATGAGGCCGGAAATAAGAAACAACTATTCCGGAAAATCCCCATATGCAATTTAAAATTTGGTACTGTTCTGCCTAAACCATATTTTATTGTTGTTAAACAGGGAAATAAAGTGCACCACGTTAATCTATGCATTTTTCTACCCCGAAAACATATAATGTTTATTTAAAACAGAGTTACGGTTATTTAGTTATGAACTAAACCATTTTAACATGTCATTTGAGCAAATTTAATCAAACAACAAGTTTAAACATTTTAAACCTGAATCAAAACTGCAAATTGTGAAAGGACATGAAATTCTAAGCATTTTACATATATAGTTTGTTTAAATCCAAAGCATGGTTATTTATATATGAGCAATGCAAGATGATGGCATTTCAGTAAATAAGAATGCATTTGAAAATGCTAAAATACACTGACTGGAAAAAAATATGCACGGGCCCGAAGCAGCACTATGCAGCGGCCCAGATGAGGATTCGGCCCATGTGGCTGTGGTGTGTGCAAAAGAAATAAAAGAACAGAGCAAAAACACGGTGTCCCGCCTGCGACTCGAACCAACGACCTCCTGGATAGAGGAGCAGAGCGCTGACTAGTGCGATGCTGCTACTTGTTGGTGCAAAACATGGGTGTGCGTGAACTTGAATCGAATCAAAGGCCAGGCCTTCTTCTTCGTGGATCACAGAGGAACTGGGTGACGATGCCGGCGAGCAAGATGACGACCTTCGCGACCACAGGCCGACAGCGGGGGTGCGGAAATAGGTGATGGTATGGAAACTGCGTGGGAGCCTATGAGCGAGCGGCTGCTTCTTGTCGGAGTCGTGAGCGTGCACGTGCTTACGTAAGACCAGAACAGAGGAAGTGCCGGCGCTGGGGTCCTAGGATGGCGGTGGAGCTCGTCGGAGCTGTTCCGACAACCAAAACATGCGACGGAGGGCGCAGATGGAAGCTACACAACAGGGCGAACCCATTCGTATCAAGCACGCAACGGGAAGTGGTCGGATTCCTCGCCGACGACAGGGTTCCGCGGTGGTGCGCCTCGGGCTGCTATGGTGGATCGGCTATAGCAGGCAAACGAGAGGATCCTCGAACTAGAACGCATCTACAGGACCCTGCGGGCCTAAGTGCCAACACCCGAGAAGAGGGTCACCAAAACTTCGCCGGAAACCGTGCCGTGGAGGATAAGCTCTCGGGTCCGAGAGGACATGACCGAAACAGGGCACAAACGAGAGGAGGACCATGCATGGGAGGTGATCGTGCTCACATAGGGTTGGTTGGTGGAGTAGATCGAGCTCGGGGATGACCGACGGCGATGAGCTACTGCCGTAGAGGAAGAAGACGAAGGGGACAACGCTGATCGAGGCGATGGTGCTCAGTCTCTGAAGAAGACGAAGCAGAGAAAGGATAGGATGCAGGCATCACGGCCTTTACGTCCCGCGGCAATGCAGAGGACATCGGGGATGAAGAGGAACTTGGAGAAACTCCCGGGCACCTTGGCTGCGGCTGGACTTGACCGACGGCACTCTCTGTTTCGCTTGGGTGCTCACGAGGAAGGAGAAGGAGTGTAGGGGAGAGACCCCTAGGTGGCAGCGGCAATGAGGAAACCCTAGGGTGAGTGCGGATGCCCAGGGGGTTATATAGGGGAGGGGGCAGACGGTACGACCTCGGTGTCCGCGAAGCTCACGCAACGAAGCGAGCGCTCTGTCTCTGTCTCTGGAGGAGGAGGACGACATTAGGAAGGGAGCTGGTGGCCGTGAGGGAGAGGGAGTTGGGCCGGCCTACAGGACGGGACGCCCAGCCGGGCCGCGGGTGATGTTGGGCTGCGCTGCAGCTGCGCTGGGCTGCCCACTGCTGCTTTTCTTTTCTTTTCTTCAAATAGAAAATAAAAGAAGAAAAGCACGGTGAGCTTGGGGAGGAGTTAGGGAGAGATAAAAAATAAGGCTGGGGTCCTTGGAATATGCATGAATTTATAAATAGAGAGAGAGCAAGATTTGCAAACTATAAATTTAAACATGTTTGAATTTAATTCAAATTTGCATGAATTTATAACCAACCAAACCGCACCCAAATGGGCTTAAATTTGACAGAGACGTTGTTGGCATGGAGCAAGATTTATAGGGAAAAGATGAACATTTATTGAGGTAGAAAAAATGACACTTGCAACAATAAAAGAAAGGATAAGTGGGAGGTGATCATACATGGCATGGCTTGAGAGAGAGATTGCAAGGGCTGATGCACACACAACATGAAAGTAATATGTAACATAAGGATGAGTGCAATGCACATGATGCTCATGGCAACAACACAGGGAAAAGAAATATGCAAAACAATTATCTTAAAGCAACAAACATAACAAACACACGACAACAACTAAAAAGAAAGGAAGGCAACTGGTGCATCGGTCTCAGGGCGTCACACATGTGCTCAACCTACATGTGCATGCACACACATACTCAGCCAGGGTGAGCTGGTGACCGTATAAACATTGGATATATATATTGACCGCAATGAGCGTATTATGAAGTCCACTGACCGTATTTTTACAAATATACAGTGACAATCAGTTTATTTATCTCGTTTCAAATTAAGCCATATTAACCGGAAAGGAGGCAGTATGGACTAGCATTACTTTGTTGTGTCCCGTCAACTTGTGGAACGAGGAAAAGCTTGCAGAACGGGAGAAGCTTGCCCACAGTGGCTCGCAGGACAAGGAGGAACTTTTGACTATGCAAGCTGTCGGCGTTCTGGGAACGGGGGTCCCCAGACTTGCCTGCTTGCGGCCTGTAGGGTGGCTCAGTAGTGGCCCAGTACGGCCTGTCTTCATCAACCCAAGTTCAAGACCCTCGCGAGGGGCCAAGCCTCGCGAGGCGGACGACACAAGGCCTCCTCAGGGGCGGCCTCACCAGGCAGGCTCGCGCGGAGAGATAAAGGCGAGGGGTACCTCACGAGGTGCTCATGACGCAAGCCATGACGATCAAGACCACGAGGGCGCCAGCCTGCGCAATGTCCTCATTTCCTCTTTGGTGCAAAGGGGGCAAGCGCAGGCGCGGAGTACCAAGGCATCAGGCAAAGGTTTCCATATCGGTGTAATGAGACCAAGACCAGCAAGACGGCAGGACGGAGGTCACCATGGATCCCAAGACGGCGTCATCGCCAGTGCCTCTGGTAGTCGAAGACCACCTTTAGTCAGGATAGCTTGTACTAGTTGTCCCCTTTCAAAATGTCCGTTGTTGGCTCCCTTCCCGCTCAATATTTGGGAAGAGGACCAGGGCCTCTATAAATAGAGAGAGAGCCACCACAGTAGAAGGACAAGTTAGGTTCATCCGCATTCCACCACAAGAACACCTCTCCTTGCAAGGCCGTTCTTCCTCTGTACTGTTCATCCTTAGCCCAAGAGGCAATCCACCACACCACACACTGGATTAGGGTATTAGACCGCAATGGTGGCCCGAACCAGTATAAACCTTGTGTCTCTTGTATTGTTCATCGTCCTTGCTTAGAATCGCGGCGAGGCTGTGGGCGTGTTTCGGTAGGGAGGAGATCTTCGTGCGCACCCTAGAGTTTGAACCATAAGGGTTTCGCCGGAACTAGATATCCCACATTTGGTGTGCCAGATAGGGGTGCGCCGGAATCTTTTCTCCACTAATCTGCGTCCCGTCGCTTCGTCGCATCCATGGCAGATGCTCGCCGAGCTCGCGCCGAGCGCCGGGCTGCTCTCACCGCCCGCGTTGCCGAGACGGCTCCCGTCGATGGGCCTCCTCGTCATTCTCTGTCGCCTGCCGCCAACGCCGCCACCGGCCCGGCGGGGAACGAGCAGCAAGCATATTCGCTGCACATCTCGATGTGGTGGGAAGGCCGCACCGCCACTCCATCGCTAACCCCAGCTGGTTCATCGTCTCACGCTCGTCGCGCCCCCACGTACGCGCAGGCCGCGTTGCTCCTGGCACGTGTGCTCCCGCACTACCGCCCCGTCGACGACCTCTACGAAGAATGGCTTGCTCGCATCACCGAGCTCGTCAGCGCCACAGGGGGCTCTCCTGCGCCGTCTCTCTCGCTGCCTCGCCCTCCGTCCGGCATGGGCGATGTTGCTCAGGGAGCGCCTCCGCCACCTCCTCCCCAAGAAGGCGCCCTGGCTCCAAGGCGCGCGGCCCCCAGTCGTGACCCACCATGTTCGGTGCCCGCGCGGCAAGAAAGAAGGTGCCAAGAAATCCTTCGGCCTCAAGAAGGCGCTCATGTGCTCCCTGCACTACCACGGCAAGACCGCATCCCTGCACCAGCACACCAAGACCCCGTGATGCCACTGGCAGCGGCACGCGGAACCATCAAGAGCAAGCCCCGCGTCAGCAAAGGGCTTTGGTGGCCACAGCAGGCTGTCGTGCCTTCACCACCGAACTGTGTAGTGTCGCCTGGCCCAGCAAGTTCAAGCCGGACCTGCCTACCCGCTATGATGGCAATGCCGACCCCGCAGAGTTCCTGCAGCTCTACGAGCTGGGCATCAAGGTGGCCAATGGAGACGAAAAGGTCATGGCGAACCGGTTTCCCATGGCGCTCAAGGATGGTGCCCGCACCTGGCTCCTGAACCTGCCTCCCAGCTCGATCTCCTCTTGGGACGAGATGCACAGCCATTTCATCGCCAACTTCCAGGGCACTCGTGACCGCCCTCCGGCCATGGGTGACCTGCGCCGCATCAAGCAGCAGCCTGGAGAGACCCTGCAGAAGTACATCCAGCATTTCAACAGTGCTTGCCTCAAGATCCCCAACATGACTGAGGAGGCCATCATCTTAGTGTTCTCCGATGGCGTCTGCGATGTCAAGATGAAGGAAGAGCTCACCATCCACGAGGATCTGTGCATATCTTTGGAGCTATTCAACCTGGCGACCAAGTGCGCAAGAGCTGAGGAAGGACGCCTCTCCCTCCTCGAGCTTCCAGCTGCTGACCCATAAGAGAAGAAGGCCAAGGCCAAGGATGTGAAGCGCAATGGAGCAGCCGTGCTCGCAGCAGAGCCAGACACTAAGCACGGTAGGGACCAGCCGGAGTCGTCCAAGGGCAACCGATTCTGCGCCTACCACAACCTCTACACCCACAACACCAATGAATGCCAGGAGCTCAGGTTCGTTCGAGAAGGACGCATCAGTCGATGCCCCAAGCGCAACGACCGGGGCTACGGCCGAGGAGGAGTGTCAGGACCCCGACTCAATGCCACATCAATCTAGCATGTAACACCTCATATCACTTTGCGGCCTCATGCACGGTATTACCACGGGTGTTTCCTTACCTTTGCCCGGAACCGTTTGCACCTTTTGGCACACGTATATGATAGTGTCGCTACCATCCACATGATAAGGAGCCCGGGCTGACATGGTTAGTCATAAACCCAAAGTGGCACAAACTTACTGGGACAGGCATCCATGACCCAGCATCAAACGTGTCGGTCATCAGTGAGTGAACCCGGGCTGTAGCACTGGGCTAGCAGGACTTCGGTAAACCAGGCTGTAGCGGGCTAACAGGACTCCGATATTCATAGCGTGACATTTCCCCGAAGGGACAGACACAAGAACGAAGAAGGACACATGCCAGCCAGCCTAATATAAGTGTTCCGGAGCAGTAGCAAGCTACCATGGCTCAGTTGAAGCACTAGGAGACATTTCCTGGTAAGAGAGGCTACTAAGGATAAACAACTAGATAGTCAGATCCCACACATACCAAGCATTTCAATCATACACACAATATGCTCGATATGTGCAAATACAACATGGCATCACAACATGACTCTACAACACAAGTACTTTATTTAAAGGCTCAGAGAGCCATACATATCATACACACAAGTACAGGTCACACGACCCAGCATTCAAGTCATACAAACATACAAGCCAACAGCGGAAGTAACTTGTCTGAGTACAGACATCTAGTAAAATAAAAGAGGCTTGGGTAAGCCTGACTATACTACTAGGCCCTTCGTGAGCTCAGGATCAGCACCTGGGCTTCAGCCCACTCGTCGACATCGACGTCTATGAAGAACCCATCAGAAGGGGTTGCAGCGTCTTCTGTAAAACGTAAATTAAGCAACATGAGTCCAAAGGTATTCAGCAAGACTTACATCAGATCCTACATACATGCACATTATCAAGAAGGGTTGATGGGGTTATTGCAGCATGCCAGCTTTGACTCTTGGCTAAGCTATCTTACGAGACTCCAACTTGAAATGGTTTTGCGCACTCGAGTCCAGTACTCACCACTTCAATACACTACCGAGGATTCACCTCTTTCATCCTACGGAAGAGCCATCCTCGGTACTCACGCTTATCTTGAGGCTTTTAGTAGTATCCATTTACTTTTCTATGAACTGTATAGGCAACCAAGTAGTCCTTTACCGCGGACGCGGCTATTTGAATAGATGATGTTAACCCTGCAGGGGTGTAGTTCTTCATACATGTTTCCACCACTTAGTGTCTGCACACGACATGTGCTCTGCAGACTTCAAGCGAAAGCTGACGTGGGTGTAGACCACGACCTACCTAAACACCTAAGTCTCGAGTCCAGGTTTATCGCCTATCCAGGTTCCATCTACAGGTGTCCGGCCGAGGTTTCCACATACGACCCCGAACAATGTGTGTAGGGTTCCCGGGATACCTAACGGGTATCCGGTACACCTTGCCACGTACCTACCGCATCACAGCCCACCCCGCGGGTCAGTGCTGCCCACGGACTCCAGTAAGCTACAAACACCAGAAACTACTTACAACTCCTGGACAGAGGACTAGGGTGGATAAGAAGTCAAGCGGGGCCATATTTCAGGGCCTAATGTATGGTAGTAGCTGAATCTTAAGTCACACGTACAGATCTCAGTGCTTAAGGTCGGCTTCAATGAAACAACCCACCATGTACTCCTAAATGGCCTCTCATTGATAGCTTTATGAAATCGTGTTCAACACATCACTCTCATTACCGACATGATCATTTCACTCTAGCCCATCACCTAGATGAACCAGACCTGACACGACTCTAAGCATAGCAGGCATAGCAAGGTAGGAACAACACAAACATATGGCTCAATCAACTCCTACACATGCTAGTGGGTTTCATCTAGTTACTATGGCAATGACAGGTCATGTAGAGGAAATGGGTTCAACTACCATAGCACACAACAGTTTGAATCACATTGTCTTTATGCAGTAAAAGAGAGCAGAGGCGAGAACATGGGATTGTATCGATATGATCAAATGTTTGGTCGATTGCCTTGCTGGTCCGTGGACTGGTATTGTTCTTCATTAGGGTATTCGTGATACTCCTCGGGGGCAGAACCTGCTGCAGAGAGCACCGATACACAATCCTCACCAAACAATATGCAACAATATGATGCATGCATGAGACATGGCAAAATGAGTGTATTGGGCTAATGCAATTAAGACCAGATGGGTTTGAACCATTTTGAATCAAAGATTCAAGTTTGAAGCTCATGCATGGCCATTAATAGTGCTTTATCCTTTTCTTCACTAAACAGCAGATTAACTTGTTTAAACATGCATGAAACCAGTACAGATGGATAGATTGGATTTTTCTGATCATTTTTCATATATAACACTTTGCATTCGGAGCTACAGATTAATTTCTATGATTTTTTGAAGTTTGTGGCATTTTCTGGAATTTCCTGTATAAGAATAATTCCAGTAAATAAATTACTGCATCGGCATTACGTCAGGGTGATGTCAGTGGTCAACGGGACGGTCCAGGTCAAGCCTGACAGTGGGTCCCGCGTGTCAGTGTCATTAGTTTAACTAATTTAGATTAGTACTAACCCTGGATTAGTTAGCCGGCTGGGCCCCACCTGTCATTGACCCCAGGGGGGTCAAACTGGGCCCACCTATGGTCAAACGGGGTCAGCGGGGTCAAACTCGCCAGCGTTTAGCCGCCGGCAAGGCCAGAGGCGGCGGTGCGGTGCGGGTTTCGTGCTCCGGCAACCAAAACGATGGCGGAGCACATCTACGTGACGCGGGAGTGAGCCGCATCCAGTGGTGGTGGCGGTTGGCCTCGGGGTCGCCGGAAACGGCGCCGGCGATGACCTTGGTGGCTGCCGGAACTCGGGTGAGCTCGGGCTCGTCGCTAGGAGGCGCGGAAAGGCACGTGGAGTGGTGCGTTGAGCTTCTGGGGGTGCGGTAGGGTTAGTGGACAAGGTGGCGCGACCGTTGAGTGGCCGGAGCCTCGTCGGCGACAAGCTCCGCTGCGACGCTTGCGGGTGAGCTATGTGTAGTTGCTACGGGGCTCGAGAGAGAGAATGGAGAGGATGGATAGGTAGCTAGGCTGACGGCGGTTGCGACGAAGTTGACGGCGAGGTCGGGGACGGCCTGCTGCGACGGTGACGACGAAGGGGATCTCCGGCGGTGGTCGACGAAGACGGGGTCGGTGGAGGCGGTGCAGAGTGTGCGAGCGCTCGGGGCTCGGCCTTCTCAATGGAGAGGAGGGTGGAGGAACTCGTAGACATGGTCAGGTGGCGCAGAGATGACGGTGAGCATGGCTACAGTGGCGGGACGGCGACGGCTGCGTTGGCCATGGCGGAGGGGAGCGAGGGAGAGAGGCAGGGGGAGAGTGGACGTGTCCAGGGGGTTTGGGGCGCGACGTGGAGGTCGTCCATCCCGTCCCGCGGCGAAGCGGCAAGCAGGTGGCGTTGTGGCGAGCTCACGCTCTTCGGCATCACCTCCCTGCCTACCTGGCAGGGACGAAGCAGCTGGCTGGTATGGGCCAGCACAGTGTTGGGCTGCCAGGTGGGCCGGGGCATGGGTTCGGCCAGGCAGGTTAGTTTTTCATTTGTTTCTGTTTTATTTTTATTGCTATAGGTTTGTTGAATTACTAAAAATACTTAGGCATCTCCAAAAATCACCAAACTACACATGCCCACTATTTGGAATATATCCAACATGGAACATTTTAGTTTGGGATTATTTGAGCATTTGAAATATTTTATATAATATAAATGGCCAAACTCAAATAACTAATGATTTAATCCAGTGACCTTAGGATGACCTAGAAATTTGTGCATCACTTTTGGCAGTGGTTTAGGACCAAGGTAGAGGTGATGCATTTTAAAAGGGCATTTCAGGTTCATTGAAAATATTTTTAGTAAACCCTAGTTGGTTTTAGGGGGTGCTTGGGGTTCTGTCGTCCCCATTCAAGTTTCTGATGAATGAAATAGACATGATGCAACACTCTAATGCATGAGCTAGCTAGGGCGTGACAACTCACCCCCACTCAGAAAAATCTCATCCCAAGATTTAGGTTGCTCCAGAAAGAAGGCGGGATAGTCAAGTCGAAGACGATCCTCCCTTTCCTAAGTTGCTTCTTTCTCAGAATGGTGCGACCATTGAACCTTGAGAAACTTGATATTATGACGTCGAGTGGTACGCTCGGCTTGATCGAGGATACGAATGGGGTACTCTAGATACATGAGATTGTCTTGGAGATCAAGCGTTTCATGGTCCACTCCATGGATAGGATCCGACAAGCAACGCCTGAGTTGAGAAACATGGAAGACATCGTGGACTCTAGAGAGATGCGGAGGTAGTTCCAATTGGTAGGAAACTTCTCCTCGTTTAGCCAGAATGCGAAAGGGTCCAATATAGCGAGGAGCCAATTTTCCTTTGATACCATAATGATGGGTTCCCTTCAGAGGAGTAACCCAAAGGTAAGCCTTCTCGTCCACCTCAAAAGTCATAGCCTTATGTTTTCGGTCATATTGGCTCTTTTGACGAGATTGGGCTGTTTTCAACTTTTCACGAACGATGCGAACTTTCTCTTCTGCTTCCTGGATCATATCCGGGCCAAAGAATTGTCTTTCCTTGGTTTCTGACCAGTTAAGAGGCATTCGACACCTTCGTCCATAGAGAACTTCAAAAGGGGCTTTACCCAAGCTAGATTGATAGCTGTTCTTATAAGCAAATTCGGCAAATGGAAGGCATTTCTCCCAATCCATTCTGAATGAGATCACAAAAGCTCGAAGCATGTTTTCTAGAATCTGGTTGACGTGTTCTACTTGACCACTTGATTGAGGGTGAAAGGCGGTGCTAAAGGAAAGGCGGGTTCACATAGCATTTTGGAAACTTTCCCAAAATCAAGAGGTGAAGAGACTTTCGGGATCTGAGTTGATTTCCAGTGGAACACCATGGAGGGACACTATTCGGGAGATATACAAGTCTGGTAGCTGGCTAGCGGTTATACTCTCGTGAACAGGCAAGAAATGGGCCACTTTGGAAAGACGATCGACAACGACGAAGATAGCATTATTCCCTCTCTTGGTCCTGGGAAAACCTGTGATGAAGTCCATACCAATTTTATCCCATTTCCATTCAGGAATAGCTAAGGGTTGAAGGGTGCCAGCAGGCCGTTGATGCTCTGCTTTAACGCGTCGGCGGACGTTGCAATTAGCAACAAACTGAGCAATGTCTCTCTTCATCCTAGTCCACCAGAACCTCTGGCGTAGGTCCTGATACATCTTGGTGCTACCGGGATGAATGGTGAGAGGAGATTCATGATCCTCCTTAAGGATCAGCTGTCGTAGATGCTGGTTCTTGGGAACCACTAGACGGTTTTCAAAACACACAACACCATGATCATTTGTAGAAAAACATTTAGCATCTCCGCTAACAATGGTCTCCTTGATGCGAGATATCCCTTTATCTCTCTTTTGGGCAGCGATGATTTGATCCGTAAGAGTAGGTTTCACCACCAAGGTGGAAAGGAATCCTTGAGGAACGATGTGAAGGTTAAGCTTCCGAAATTCCTCATGGAGAAGTGGTTGACTTTGTTGTAACATCAGATTGTTACAATAAGATTTATGACTTAGTGCATTAGCCATGACATTGTATTTTCCTGGGGTGTAAGTTATCCCTAAGTCGAAATCTATGATCAACTCGACCCAACGTCTTCCGGGATCGGAATATATACTTCATACTTTGGTGATCGGTGAAGATTTCGTAACGATTACCGAGGAGGTAATGTCGCCAGGTTTTGAGTGCATGGACTACAGCTGCAAGCTCTAGATCATGAGTAGGATAATTTTCCTCATGTGGGTGCAATTGCCGTGAAGCATAAGCAATTACGTGTCGATCCTGCATGAGAATGCAACCTAGTCCTTGTCGCGAGGCGTCGCAATAGATAACAAAGTCCTTGGAGAAGTCTGGTGGTACCAGTACGGGAGCGGATGTCAGGCATCTTTTTAGTTCCTGAAAACTGTGCTCGCATTGTGGGGTCCACTCGAACTTTTTATCTTTCTTGAGGAGTTCATTTAGAGGTTTAGCAACTTTGGAGAAGTTCTCGACAAAGCGGCAACAATAGCTCACTAAGCCAAGGAAACTCCGGACTTGCTTGACCGATTCAGGTGGAGTCCAATTAAGAATGGCTTGAACTCGCTCGGGATTGACGGCAATACCCTTACCAGAGATTACATGGCCTAGATAGGTCACTTCTGGCAACCAAAATTCACATTTAGAAAATTTGGCATAAAGGCGATGCTCTCGAAGTTTCATCAACACAAGCCTTAGATGCTCGGCATGTTCTTCCTTATTCTTGGAGTAGATGAGTATATCATCAAGGTAAACCACGATGAATTTATCCAAATACTCCATGAAGATTGAGTTCATTAACCGAGAGAAGGTAGCTGGGGCGTCGGTTAAACCGAAGGACATGACGGTGTACTCGTATTGGCCATAACGAGTAACAAAGGCCATTTTGGGAATGTCCCCATTCGTGATTTTGATTTAATGGTAGCCCAACCTCAAATTCATCTTAGAGAAGACTGAGGATCTAGCGAGCTAGTCATACAGGTCGTTGATCCTGGGGAGCGGATACTTGTTCTTTATTATGACCAGGTTGACGGGTCGATAATCTACAACCATCCGATCCGTACCATCCTTCTTCTTGACGAAGACGACTGGACAAGCCCATGGAGACGAACTAGTACGGATGAAACCCTTTTTCAAGGACTCATCGAGTTGTTTCTTAAGCTCGGTTAGTTCGAGTGGTGCGGTCTAATAGTGTCTTCTAGAAATTGGGACAGTTCCTGGAATGAGATCTACCACGAACTCGACATCTCGGTCAGGTGGAACACCTGGCTATTCTTTTGGAAAGACATCCGGAAAGTCAAGGACTACCGGAACATCTTCGAGGTCTGGCAAAGGACTCGCATTAAGAGAGTATAGCTATCGCTTAGCTACTCGGGTCAAGACATTGACTATCTTGCTCGATGGATGGGTCCTAGAGAAGCAATCGATCTTGGCATGATGGGCTGACATCCAGTCCATACCCAAGATGATATTAATATCCGAAGATTTGAGAGCTATCAATGATGCAAGGAAACCAAGTCTGTCGACCTGAATTTCATTTCCATGGATCACTCTAGAAGTTTGCCATTTCGATCCCGGGGTTTGAATTACCATGGAGGTGGGCATATCACAAAATGTGGTGTTATGCAGACGAGCATAGCTCTCGGATATAAATGAATGAGATGCTCCAGTATCGAAAAGAACAGATGCCGGGTGGCAATTAACAAGGAGCATACCGAGAACGACGTTGGGATCCTCTTGAGCCTCTTCAGCCGAGACACAATTCACATGGCCACGTGCAGCGGTGTCCGGCTCGGCGTAGTACACCTTCCATGTTGGCTTTCCATGGCCAACAGGCTTTCCAGATTAGTTGGGGTTGGTCTGGGGACACTCGCGCATGTAGTGGCCCGGTTCCCCACACTTGAAGCACGTCACGGAGCTGGTGCGTGGAGGAGCATTGTTGGTTGGACCACCATAGGGCTTGGATGGTGCATACTACTGAGCTGGACGAGGCGCCTGATGGGATGGCCTCGGCGTGAACCTGGGTGGCAAGGCAGTGTTAGGCACCCACACCTGGCGCTTCTAAGGACCAGCACCGGATGAGGAACCCGTGCCACAGCCATGCTTGCGTGTTGCTTCGAAATCAGTCTGACCTATCTCAGCACTAATGGCTTTGTTCACAAGCTTCTGGAAGGAAGTGCACTCGTGCAGACGGAGATCTCGGCGAAGCTCGGGGCTAAGTCCCTTGCGGAACCTTGCCTGCTTCTTGGCGTCGGTGGAAACTTCCTCAGTTGCATAGCATGTTAGGTTACTGAACTTCATGTTGTATGCGTCTACATAGAGTCTACCTTGGGTGAAACTGCAGAACTCCTCACGCTTACGGTCCATAAGACCCTCTGGAATGTGATGTTCGTGAAAAGCTGCACTAAATTCTGCCCAAGTAGTGACATGGCCAGCTGGGCGCATGGCTTCATAATTCTCCCACCAGAGACTGGCGGGGCCTTCGAGATGATAGGCAGCAAAAGTGACCGTATCAGCCTCAGCTACGAGTGTAGAACCTAGCTTGTGAGTAATACTGCGAAGCCAGTCATCGGCGTCGAGAGGCTCGACGGAGTGATGGAAGGTGGGTGGATGTAACTTGATGAAATCACTGAGCGACACCAAGTTATTCCTCTGATGCAAAGCTGTGTTCTGTTCGATGCGCTCCAACAAACGGTTGGTCTCAGCCTCCAGCATAACCTCAGCCAGAGAAGGAGGATGAGGCAGGTTAGCATCCCTAACTCCACTACCTTCGGCCTGCTCCGAGGGAGCGGGGTTGTTGCGGGTGTTGACCATCCTAGGAAAACAAGACAATGGTTTAGTCCAGAATGATAAGATTCTGACATAGAAATGTAGAATGTAATGGATTACTCGGATGCAAGATGATCATCCGTATGACATGGTAAATACATAAACTGCTACATTTATTCCATCGTCATATTACAAGGTTTAGTACAAGACCAAACGGAGTACAACTACGGTGATAGGAAGATTACATCTCATCGGAGGCATCCCAAGCTCCTATACATTATTTTTCTACACCTCTGGAAAGCGGTACACACTAAGTCATATACCACGAGTCGCGCAGGATGGTGGATGATATAACTGTTACAATACTAGTGGTGCTACTATCAGCTCAGGCATTTTCGTAGTAATCCTCATAGAAGTTACCCTCATGTCCTGGGAGCTGAACGTGATCATCTAGAAACAGACGATCCTGTGGAGCCTGCGGTCCATAAGGACTCGAATGTGGCCTGGTTCCATCAAACGTCGGCAGAAGAGGTCCACGGGGAGGAGTGATGCCCCCTACATCACGCCAATCCATACGGTTCGGTAGAGTAGACCGCACGGGGTACAGATCCCGCATATCCATATACCCTGCCTGCACAGCAGGTGCAAACGGGGTCAAGGTGGCCCAGTGATCAAACTGGGAGTTGAAAAGCTCCAGTCGCAAGGAACGATTTTCATGGTCTTTGTCCTCAAGCATCTGTGTGGTAGTGCGGAGTAGCGAATCGTCATGAGAAGAGTCAGTGTAAATAGCTGTGAAGTAACCTTCTGCCCCGGGAAGTGACATAGGCATATAGCGGAAGTCTGTGTTCCGAAGCAAGGAAGTCCTGGCCCGTATAATAGTCATCATTGAGTATGCAGCATCTTGCACAGACATCTCGATGGTAACCCCAATTCCATATGAGCAATGGAGGGGTTCAGTGGATCCAGGATAGCAAGGAAATATCCTGACGATGCAGAGGTATTGGCTTTGATTGAAGTCTCTATACTGCTCCTCAACGGTGTACTTGGGATACCAACGGTATCCAGCCTTGGTCATTACATGGACCAACATAGCTGTATGGCTAGGTACATCGAGACATCGAGTCAGACGAACAACTTGATTCTGGGTGCGGGGGGCCATCTGAAACATGCTATAATGCAAAGGCATTAGAATTTCTGGCAGAAATTGGACAGCATAACAGTTGTAAATGCTCAAAAAAGATTTGAGACATTTTGCAAAGGATTGCATAGACACTCAACAACATCATATCATGATTCTGGGTCCAACTTAGCAACATATGGGGTAGTAGAACTAAACTAGGCTTGTATCCATCAAACCTATATGGTACTACTGATTAGTAACACGTGAACCTGATAGAGAGAAGAGATCCTAATCCTTAACCCCCGATGGAAGAATAGACTGACTCAAATCAGAAAGCCATGAGGTAAAGGAGTAAAAAGAGCCTTACATTCCATCCCACAATCAATTCCCCTACATATAACTAAAGCATTTCTAGACTCAACATCGACCAGTTTGGCTTGGAGAACCTACAGGCAGTCCGGCTCTGATGCCAACGCTGTCAGGACCCCGACTCAATGCCATATCGATCTAGCATGTAACACCTCATATCACTTTGCGGCCTCACGCACGGTATTCCCATGGGTGTCGCCTTACCTTTGCCCAGGACCGTTTGCGCCTTTTCGCACACGTATATGATAGTGTCGCTAGCATCCGTATGATTAGGAGCCCGGGCTGACATGGTTAGTCGTAAACTCAAAGTGGCACAAACTTACAGGGACAGGCATCCATGACCTGCTACCTCTTGAGCACTGCGTTGGATTTCCCCGAAGAGAAGAGGATGATGCAACAAAGTAGCGTAAGTATTTCCCTCAGTTTTTGAGAAACAAGGTATCAATTCAGTAGGAGACCACGCAAAAGTCCCTCGTACCTACACAAAACGATAGCTACTCGCAACAAACGCGATTAGGGGTTGTCAATCCCTTCATGGTCACTTACGAGAGTGAAATCTGATAGAGATGATAAATAATATTTTTGGTATTTTTGATAGATAGATGCAAAGTGAAAAGTAAAAGGCAAAGTAAAAACAAAGCAAGTAATAAAGCGATAGAGATTGATATGATGAGAATAGACCCGAGGGCCATAGGTTTCACTAGTGGCTTCTCTCAAGAGCATAGATATTCTACGGTGGGTGAACAAATTACTGTTGAGCAATTGACAGAATTGAGCATAGTTATGAGCATATCTAGGTAATGATCATGTGTATAGGCATCACGTCCGAGACAAGTAGATCGAAACGATTCTGCATCTACTACTATTACTCCACTCATCGACCACTATCCAGCATGCATCTAGAGTATTAAGTTAAAAACAGAGTAACGACTTAAGCAAGATGACATGATGTAGAGGGATAAATTCATGCAATGTGATAAAAACCCCATCTTGTTATCCTCGATGGCAACGATACAATACGTGCCTTGCTGCCCCTTCTGTCACTAGGAAAGGACACCGCAAGATTGAACCCAAAGCTAAGCACTTCTCCCATTGCAAGAACTACCAATCTAGTTGGCCAAACCAAAAAGGATAATTCAAAGAGACTTGCTAGATAACTCAATCATACATAAAAGAATTCAGAGAAGATTCAAATATTTTCCATAGATAAGTTGGATCATAAACCCACAATTCATCGGTCTCAACAAACACACCGCAAAAAGAAGATTACATCGAATAGATCTCCATGAGAGAGGGGGAGAACATTGTATTGAGATCCAAAAAGAGAGAAGAAGCCATCTAGCTACTAGCTATGGACCCGAAGGTCTGAAGTAAACTACTCACACTTCATCGGAGGGGCTATGGTGTAATGTAGAAGCCCTCCGTGGTGGATCCCCCCTCTGGCGGAGCTCTAGAACAGGCCCCAAGATGGGATCTCGTGTTTACAGAAGGTTGCGGCGGTGGAATTAGGTTTTTGGCCCCTGTTCTGATCGTTTGGGGCTACGTAGGTATATATAGGAGGAAGGAGTACGTCGGTGGAGCAACAGGGGGCCCACGAGGTAGGGGGGCGCGCCCAGGGGGGCGTCCTCCACCCTCGTGACCGCCTCTTTTGTTCCTTGGAGCAGGGTCCAAGTCTCCTGGATCACGTTCGGTGAGAAAATCACGTTCCCGAAGGTTTCATTCCATTTGGACTCCGTTTGATATTCTGTTTCTTCGAAATACTGAAATAGGCAAAAAAACAACAATTCTGGGCTGGGCCTCCGGTTAATAGGTTAGTCCCAAAAATAATATAAAAGTGGAAAATAAAGCCCAATATAGTCCAAAACAGTAGATAAAGTAGCACGGAGCAATCAAAAATTATAGATACGTTGGAGACGTATCTGGCATCCCCAAGCTTAATTCCTGCTCGTCCTCGAGTAGGTAAATGATAAAAAAGAATTTTTGATGCGGAGTGATACTGTGGCATAATTTCAATGTAAATCTTCTTAATTGTGATATGAATATTCAGATCCGAAAGATTCAAGACAAAAGTTCATATTGACACAAAAATAATAATACTTCAAGCATACTAATCAAAGCAATCATGTCTTCTCAAAATAGCATGGCAAAATAAAGTTCATCCCTACAAAATCATATAGTTAGGCTATGCTTCATTTTTGTCACACAAAGATGTTCCCAACTTCTATACCCCGATGAAAAGACAAGCAATTGTTTCATACTTAAATAATCTCAAACTTTTTCAACCTTCACGCAATACATGAGCGTAAGCCATGGATATAGCACTATGGGTGGAATAGAATATGATGATGGGGATTGTGTGGAGAAGACAAAAAAGGAGAAAGTCTCACATTGACGAGGCTAATCAACGGGCTATGGAGATGCCCATCAATTGATGTCAACATGAGGAGTAGGGATTGCCATGCAACAGATGCATTAGAGCTATGAATCCTCAACAAAAGAAAACTAGTGGGCGTGTATCCAACTCGCTTGCTCATGAAGACCTAGGGCATTTGAGGAAGCCCATCGTAGGAATATACAAGTCAAGTTCTATAATGAAAAATTCCCACTAGTATAAAAAGACAACTTATGAGACTCACTACATGAAGAACAAGGTGCTACTTTGAAGCACAATATATGAGACTCACTACATGAAGGACAAGGTGCTACTTTGAAGCACAAGTGTGGAAAAAGAGATAGTAGCATTGCCCTTTTTCTTTTCTTTTTTTTCTTTCTGTTTGGGCCTCCCTTTTTTTCTTTTTTCTTGCCTTTCTTTTTTTTTCTTTTGGCCTTTTTTTTCGTTTGGCCTTTTTTTGGGCAATGCTCTAACAATGATGATCATCACACTTCTATTGATTACAACATAAGGATTACAACTCGAAACTTAGAACAAGATATGACTCTGTATGAATGCCTCCGGCGGTGTACCGGGATGGTGCAATGAATCAAGAGTGACATGTATGAAAAATAATGCATGGTGGCCTTGCCACAAATACGATGTCAACTACATGATCATGCAATGGCAATATGACAAAAGTAATGTATGTCATGATGAAGATGATGGAAGTTGCATGGCAATATATCTCGGAACGGCTACGAAAATGCCATAATAGGTAGGTCTGGTGGCTGTTTTGAGAAGGTATAAGGAGGTTTATGTGTGATAGAGCGTATCGTATCATGGGGTTTGGATGCACCGGCGAAGTTTGCACCAACTCTCAAGGTGAGAAAGGGCAATGCACGGTACCGAAGAGGCTAGCAAAGGCGGAAAGGTGAGAGTGCGTATAATCCATGGACTCAACATTAGTCAAAAGAACTCATATACTTATTGCAAAAATTTAGAAGCCATCAAAAATCAAGTACTATGCGCATGCTCCTAGGGGGATAGGTTGGTAGGAAAAGACCATCGCTCGTCCCCGACCGCCACTCATAAGGATGCACAAGCCAGGTACACTTCATGTTTCAAATTTGTTACACAACTTTAACAATATGTGCATGCTACGGGACTTGCAAACTTCAACACAAGCATTTCTCAAATTCATAATCACCCAACTAGCACGACTTTGATATTATCACCTCCATATCTCAAAACAATTATCAAGCATCAAACTTATCTTAGTATTCAATTCACTCAAAAGAAAGTTTCACATATCTTGAACACCAAGTATATTAACATTAATCAAATTACCATGCTATTAATGACTCTCAAAATAATCTAAGTGAAGCATGAGAGATCAATAGTTTATTTAAAACAAATCCACAACCGTGCTCTAAAAGATCTAAGTGAAGCACTATGAGCAAAACTATCAGGCTCAAAAGATATAAGTGAAGCACATAGAGTATTCTAACAAATTTCAATTCATGTATGGCTCTCTCAAAAGGTGTGTACAGAAAGGATGATTGTGTTAAACTAACAAGCAAAGACGCAAATAATACAAGACGCTCCAAGCAAAACACATATCATGTGGTGAATAAAAATATAGCTCCAAGTAAATTACCGATGGAAGTGGACGAAAGAGGGGATGCCTTCCGGGACATCCCCAAGCTTTGACTTTTTGGTGTCCTTGAATTATCTTGGGGGTGCCATGGGCATCCCCAATCTTAGGCTCTTTCCACTCCTTGTTCCATAATCCATCAAAAGAATTCACCCAAAACTTGAAAACTTCACAACACAAAACTCAACAGAAATCTCGTGACCTCCGTTAGAGAAAGAAAACAAAAGACTACTTCAAGGTACTGTAATGAACTCATTATTATATATATTGGTGTTAAACCTACTGTATTCCAACTTCTCTATGGATTATAAACTATTTTACTAGCCATAGATTCATTAAAATAAGCAAACAACACACGCAAAACAAAATCTGTCAAAAACAGAACAGTCTATAGCAATCTGTAACTAACGCGAACTTATGGAACTCTAAAAATTCTACCAAACTAGGAAGTCCTGGAAAATTTTCTTATTCAACAGCAGAAAAAAGAATCAACGCAAAAACTCGTTCCTGTGATTTAACAAAATTATATTCGTGCGTGCAAAGTTTCTGTTTTTCAGCAGAATCAAATCAACTATCATCGTAGGTTATCCTATAGGTTCTACTTGGCACAAACACTAACTAAAAGATAAAAGCACAACCAAACAGAAGCTAGATGGATTATTTATTCCTAAACATAAGCAAAAACAAAAAACACAAAATAAAATTGGGTTGCCTCCCAACAAGCGTTATCATTTAACGCCCCTAGCTAGGCATAAAAGCAAGGATAGATCTAGGTATTGCCATCTCTGGTAGGCAATTATTCAATGAGGCATCTACCTCCTTTAGAATTTTCTTTCTTTCTAGTAATTGTCAAATTTTCAGGCAAAAGATCGAAAAATTCATTCATAGCAAAAGGGTCCTTAATGATGGTAAAAAGATTGGGATGAACACTTATAGATTTAAGATCCGCAGTTTCCTTACTAGATGATTCACCCTTATTCTTAGGAACATAAATGAGCTTAGTATTTTTAGTAGACGAACTTGGAGTGTTTTGTACGGAAGAAAAAGCGGTTCCCAAGTTGGTAATGATACCCTCAAGTTTATCGATTCTTGTGGAATCTAGATTTACTTTTTCCTTAACCATGGGTTATTTTTCTTTAATATTTTTCAAAGTCATTCCTACCTTAGATCCATATTGGGTAATTTGATTGTGGATCTTTTTATCAGGATTTTCAATTGATTCAATGGTAGCAACTTTATTCTCAATAATTTCAAGTCTTTGCATAACATGCTCCAAAGTTAACGTAGTTCCATTAATGAAAAGAGGCGGTGAGCCAAGTAAATCTATTAAAGCATTATAAGAATCAAAATTATGGCTACCCAAGAAATTCCCTCCGGTAATGGTATCAAGGATATATCTATACCAAGGATTAGCACCTACGTAAAAATTACAAAGAAGAACTGAAGTAGATTGCTTCCTGGTAGATCTATTTTGAGCATTGCAAATTGTATACCAAGCGTCTTTCAGATTTTCTCCCTCCCTTTGCTTAAAATTTAGAACTTCATTCTCGGGAGATAACGGAGAAGATATGAGACTAGTCATGATGACAAGCAAGCAAACTAACACACTAGCAAACAAAAAAGCAACGGGAAAAAGGCAAACTCGAAAGAGAGGAGGAGATTGGGAAAGAGAGGGCAAATAAATCGGGAAGGGTGAAGTGGGGGAGAGGAAAACGAGAGGCAAATGGCAAATAATGTAATGCGAAAGATAGGGATTGCGATGGGTACTTGGTATGGTTGACTTGCTTGCGTGAGCCTCCCCGGCAACGGCGCCAGAAATTCTTCTTGCTACCTCTTGAGCACTGCGTTGGATTTCCCCGAAGAGGAGAGGATGATGCAGCAAAGTACCGTAAGTATTTCCCTCAATTTTTGAGAACCAAGGTATCAATCTAGTAGGAGACCACGCACAGGTCCCTCGTACATACACAAAACGATAGCTACTCGCAACCAACACGATTAGGGGTTGTCAATGCCTTCACGGTCACTTACGAGAGTGAGATCTGATAGAGATGATAAATAATATTTTTGGTATTTTTGATAGATAGATGCAAAGTGAAAAGTAAAAGGCAAAGGAAAAACAAAGCAAGTAATAAAGCGATAGAGATTGATATGATGACAATAGACCTGAGGGCCATAGGTTTCACTAGTGGCTTCTCTCAAGAGCATAGATATTCTACGATGGGTGAACACATTACTGTCGAGCAATTGAAAGAATGAGCATAGTTATGAGCATATCTAGGTAATGATCATGTATATAGGCATCACGTCCGAGACAAGTAGATCGAAACGATTCTGCATCTACTACTATTACTCCACTCATCGACCGCTATCCAGCATGCATCTAGGGGGTGTTTGGTTTCATGTGTTGCATGTGGCTCGCATCCACCATGCAAATTTTATCTGTTTGGTATGTTCCATGGGATTTTCAGCCTGGCCCAGCAGATGCAAAAAGAAGCCTATCAGCTAGCCTGAGGGAAACGCAGGGTCGGAGCATATCTCGCGTGCATGCTCGCTTCCTTCGCTTTTCTTCTTCCCCGGTCGGTCTCTTCGCCGCATAGACCAAGCACAACAGCCGCCCTCATCCAAGCACCACTGAGCCACCCTCGTCCAAGCGTTGTCGTCGCGCCATCCTCCAGCGCCGCAGCCGCGCCTTCTTCAAGCGCCACTGTCATCCTTGTTTGCCCTCGTCAAGCGCCACCGCCATGCCCTCGTCCAAGCATCGCAGCCTCCCTTGTCAAGCGCCGCCTCCGTGCCCTCGTCAATCCGCCGCAAGATTAATCCTACCGACCTCGTCAAGCACCACCACACGCCGGATCCGGCCGCCTCACGCGGTCGCGCCGCCGCACGTCGGACGCCAGATCCGGCCGCCTCACGCTGCCACAGGCGAGGATCGCACCTTTAGACTGTCTGGACCTGCTGAGTCCCAGATCCCGTTGCCCTGTGCTGCCGCTTTTGATCCTCATTCCTCATTGATTTCATCGACATTTAGTACCCCTGGTACAACCATATCATACAAATTCACCAAACACTCATCTCAGCCCACCCTTGCATCAGCTCAACCAGGACACACTCACCTAGCATCCCTCATGCGATGCACCCTGAAGCTACCCAGACAACCAAACACACCCCTAGAGTATTAAGTTAAAAACAGAGTAACACCTTAAGCAAGATGACATGATGTAGAGGGATAAATTCATGCAATATGATAAAAACCCCATCTTGTTATCCTCGATGGCAACAATACAATACGTGCCTTGCTGCCCCTTCTGTCACTGGGAAAGGACACCGCAAGATTGAACCCAAAGCTAAGCACTTCTCCCATTGCAAGAACTACCAATCTAGTTGGCCAAACCAAAAAGGATAATTCGAAGAGACTTGCAAAGATAACTCTATGGTGGATGCCCCCTCCGGCGGAGCTCCGGTACAGGCCCCAAGATGGGATCTCGTGGATACAGAAGGTTGCGGCGGTGGAATTAGGTTTTTGGCCCCTGTTATGATCGTTTGGGGATACGTATGTTTATATAGGAGGAAGGAGTACATCAGTGGAGCAAAAGGGGGCCCATGAGGTAGGGGGCGCGCCCAGGGGGCGCCCTCCACCCTCGTGACCGCCTCTTTTGTTCCTTGGACCAGGGTCCAAGTCTCCTGGATCACGTTCGGTGAGAAAATCACGTTCCCGAAGGTTTCATTCCGTTTGGACTCCGTTTGATATTCCGTTTCTTCGAAATACTGAAATAGGCAAAAAACAACAATTCTGGATTAGGCCTCCGGTTAATAGGTTAGTCCCAAAAATAATATAGAAGTGCAAAAATAAATCCCAATATAGTCCAAAATAGTAGATAAAGTAGCATGGAGCAATCAAAAATTATAGATACGTTGGAGACCTATCATGACCCAGCATCGAACGTGTCGGTCATCAGCGAGTGAATCCAGGCTGTAGCACTGGGCTAGTAGGACTCCGGTAAACCGGGCTGTAGCGGGCTAACAGGACTCCGGTATTCATCGCGTGACATTTCCCCGAAGGGACAGACACAGGAACGAAGAAGGACACATGCCAGCCAGCCTAAGTGTTTTGGAGCAGTAGCAAGCTACCATGGCTCAGTGGAAGCACTAGGAGACACTTCCCGGTAAGAGAGGCTACTAAGGATAAACAACTAGATAGTCAGATCCCACACATACCAAGCATTTCAATCATACACACAATATGCTCGATATGTGCAAATACAACATGGCATCAAAACATGACTCTACAACTCAAGTATTTTATTCAATAGGCTCCGAGGAGCGAGATATTACAAACATGGGTCTCACGACCCAACATTCAGAGCATACAAGTCAAAGCACATGCGAAAGCTTAACATGTCTGAGTATAGACAACTACAAGTAAAAAAGGCTGAGAAGCCTGACTAACTACCTAATCCTGCCGAGGGCACAAGATCGTAGCTGAGGTAACAAGCTAAACGTCGAAGTCCACGCGGTACTACTAGCGAGACTGAAGTCTCTCTGCAAAAACATAAATTAAGCAACGTGAGTACAAATGTACCCAGCAAGACTTACATCAGATCTAACTATGTATGCATCATTATCAACAAGGGGATGGTGGGGTTTAACTGCAGCAAGCCAGCTTTGACTCGGTGGCTATCCTGAACTACGACTGCAAGTAACTCTTTTGAGGTGGCGCACACGAGTCCACATATTCACCATATCAATACACCACTATGGATCCTCTCCCGTCTCCCTACGAGAACGCCATCCATAGCACTCACACTTATCTTGCGTGTTTTAGAGCTCACCTGGACTTACCTGGCGCCCACCAAAGCCCACCTGGCCGGCCTGCTGTTGTGCGGCCCAGCCCACAGCGCCCTGCCAGTCATCCCTAACCTCTGCCAATAGGCAGAGGCGGGACAGCGCACGCGCGAGCGAGGTGCCACGCCTCCTCCCTGCTCGCCTGCCTCACCGAGGTGCCTCGAAGCCCCTCCTCGACGCCGCTCTAGACCCCTGACCCCCTCACTCTTCCCCTTCATCTCTCCCCGTGCCCTCTCCCTCCTCTGTCTCTCTCCCTCGCTCATCCCCGGACGCACCCGAGACCGCCGACGAGCACCACCGCGGCCACAGCCACTCCCCCCGCTCCCTCCCCGTCCCAGGCGTCTCTGCCTCGCTGTCTTCGTCCTCTCCACCGAGTCACGCGGCACCAGAAGCTCTGCTGCGCTGCCACCGCCGCCATCTCCCTCGTCGGCCGTCGAAGATCGTCGTCGCCGATTCGCCATCTCCGACGCCTCCCCGATCCTGCCGAGCTCCGCTTCGACTCTGATGTGAGCTCCGCCATCTTCTCCCCTACTCCTCGAGCTCGTTTCCGTTCACTAGCCGTGCTAGCCATCGGAGCCGAGAGCTCATCGCCGTCGTTCATGTCGCCGCCATGGCCACTGTCACCTACGGCCGTGACTGAGCACACCACCGTGCTCAGCACCACGCCAGGACCCCAAAACCCTCACCTATTGCTCATGTTGTGCACTGTAGCCACCGCTCGCGCCTCACCTGAGCTTCGGCCGCCGTGGCTGAGCTCCTCGTCGTCGCTATCAGCCACCCTAGCTGCAAACACAGCCACCGTTGGACGCGCCGCGTCATGGCCGTTCCAACGGGACTAACCCCGCATGCTCCCGTCGCCGGAATCGCCGGAACGACGAGCGCCGCCGTGTTTGCTTACCGTCGGCGGTTAGCCGCCCGACTAGCTGACGTGGCGCAGGATTAATTAGCGCCAATCACCAATTAATTTAACCCCAAGGGTCAATGACAGTCGGGCCCCACTGGTTTAATTAACCAGCTAATGAAATTAGATAGGATTAGTCTAATTTGACGGGACCCACGCGTCAGCTTTGACCAAGATGACGTGGCTGTTGACTGGGCCCACATGTCAGCGACACTAACCAGCCCCAGCCACTGACCAGTGGACCCCACTGGTCAGGTTTGACCTGGACCGGCCCTGTTGACTGCTGACATCATAGTGACGTCATGCTGACCCAGTAATTCTTTCTGGAATTTAAATAAATCTTAAATGGTTTATTTATTTCAGAAAATGTTATAAACTTCTAAAATTCATAGTAATTCAACCGTACCTCAGATTGAAACAAATTATATATGAAAAATGATCAGAAAAATCCAATCTAACCATCTGTACCATTTTCATGCATGTTTGAAGAACCTAATGTTGCTGTATATGGCAACTTACATAAATGGCATTTGAATTTCACATATGGAGTTTGGATTTGAACTTAGGGTTCAAACCAACTTCATTTTACTTTGTTGGTAGTTGCATTAGCTCAAAACACCAGCATGTTGCCATGTCATGATCATGCATCATATTGTGCATTGCATTGGTTGTATTTCTATTTTTTTGCCGGTATCTGTCCCCTCTCGGTAGACGATGTTCCGACGATGTGATCAATGACACCGATGAAGAACTATATTATCTTCAGAAGTGCCAGGCAAGCAAAACCCCCTTGTTCATTCTGATACAATCCCACTCTCTCGCTCCTGCTCTCTTTTACTGCATTAGGACAACAACGATTCAACTGTTACATGCTGCGGTAGTTGAACCCCTTTCCTCTGCATGACCTATCACTACCACAGTAAATAGATGAAACCCACTAGCATGAGTAGGAGTTGTTTGAGCCCTGATGTGGCTACTCATTCATGCTTGTTTGTCATGCCTGCTATTGCTTAGAGTTGTGTCAGGTCTGATTCATCAGTGATGAATTGGAGGTGTGTGATCATGTCCTACTGTGTGTGAGCTAAGTGTGTGAACACGATTTGGTAAAGGTAGCGGTGAGGGGCCATGTAGGAGTACATCGTGGGTTGTCTCATTGCAGCCGTCCTCAGGAACTGAGTTCTGTGTTTGTGATCCATGAACAGCTACTACCACACATTGGGATCCTTAATTGACTCTCTCGACTTATTAATCAACATGATCTCTGTACAGGAGTTGCAACTAGTTTCTGGTGTTTGTAGGTAGTGTTAGTAGTCTACCAAGTGGCACCTGGTACAAGTGGGCTTGGGACAGACTAGGCACCATGGCACGGTGTACCAAGCATAGATCCACCCGTCGAGGTGGGCTTGGGAACCCTGCACACATCATTTGGGGCCGTGAGCGACACCCCGGCCGGATCTCCTTGCGGATGGAACCCGAATAGGCAATAAACCTGGACGAGAGACTTGTGTGGTTAGTCAGGTCATGGCCGACAACCTCGCTGGGCTTCCGCTTGAAGGTTTCCGAGTACATGTCGTGTAAACGGCGGTAAGTGGTGAGAGCGTGTGTGAAGAATTACACCCCTACAGGGTCAATATGATCTATTCGAATAGCCGTGTCCACGGTAAAGGACTTCTGGGTTGCCTATACAGTTCATCGACAAGTGAAAGTGGATACTCTAAAATACGCAAGATAAGCATGAGTGCTATGGATGGCGTTCTCGTAGGGAGACGGGAGCGGATCCATAGTGGTGTATTGATATGGTGAATATGTGGACTCGTGTGCGCCACCTCAAAAGAGTTACTTGCAGTCGTAGTTCAGGATAGCCACCGAGTCAAAGCTGGCTTGCTGCAGTTAAACCCCTCCATCCCCTTGTTGATAATGATGCATACGTAGTTAGGTCTGATGTAAGTCTTGCTGGGTACATTTGTACTCGCGTTGCTTAATTTATGTTTTTGCAGAGAGACTTCAGTCTCGCTAGTAGTACTGCGTGGACTTCGATGTTAAGCTTGTTACCTCAGCTACGATCTTGTGCCCTCGGAAGGATCTGGTAGTTAGTCAGGCTTCTCAGCCTTTTTCATTTGTAGTTGTCTGTACTCAGACATGTTAAGCTTTCGCATGTGCTTTGACTTGTATGCTCTGAATGTTGGGTCGTGAGACCCATGTTTGTAATATCTCGCTCCTCGGAGCCTATTGAATAAAATACTTGAGTTGTAGAGTCATGTTGTGATGCCATGTTGTATTTGCACATATCGAGCATATTGTGTGTATGTTATTGAAATGCTTGGTATGTGTGGGATCTGACTATCTAGTTGTTTATCCTTAGTAGCCTCTCTTACCAGGAAATGTCTCCTAGTGCTTCCACTGAGCCATGGTAGCTTGCTACTGCTCCGGAACACTTAGGATGGCCGGCATGTGTCCTCCTTCGTTCCTGTGTCTGTCCCTTCGGGGAAATGTCACACGATGAATACCGGAGTCCTGTTAGCCCGCTACAGCCCAGTTCACCGGAGTCCTGCTAGCCCAGTGCTACAGCCTGGATTCACTCGCTGATGACCGACACGTTCGATGCTGGGTCATGGATGCCTGTCCCTGTAAGTTTGTGCCACTTTGGGTTTATGACTAGCCATGTCAGCCCGGGCTCCTTATCATATGGATGCTAGTGACACTATCATACACGTGTGCCAAAAGGCGCAAACGGTCCCAGGCAAAGGTAAGACGACACCCGTGGGGATATCGTGCGTGAGGCCGCAAAGTGATATGAGGTGTTACATGCTAGATCGATGTGGCATTGAGTCCGGGTCCTGACAGCTTTGGTATCAGAGCTTGACTGCCTGTAGGATTACCAAGCCAAACTGGTTGAAGTTGAGTCTAGAAATTCTTTAGTTATATGTAGGGGAATTTATTGTGGGATGGAACGTAAGGCTCTTTTTACTCCTTATACCTTATGCCCTTCTGATCTGAGTCATCTTATCTTTCCTGCAGGGTTAAGGAACTAGGCTCTCTCTTCCTTCTATTAGGATCACGTGTTACTAATTCGTAGACTTGTAGGATTGATGGTTCTAAGCTTCAGTTCGGTTCCTACTACTCCTGTATATTCATAGTTGGCCTCGGAATCTTGATATTGTGATGATCGAGTGGTTATGCCACCATTTTGTAGGATGTCTCAAATCATTTTGAGCATTTACAGCAGTTATGCTGTCCGAGTCATCCCAGGTTTCTAAACAATCTGATGCATTTGCAAATTCCTTCCTACCGTTCCGAAGTTCCTTTGTGCCAGATCAACCACACTAATTAGTGTGTTGAGGTACTTTACTGCCTCGGCGTTTATGTTGGAGCTATTATTATGACCCTAGGTGTCCAGAGTATCACCTAGTATTTTAGCCATGTTTTGTGTTCCAATGTGATCATTCTGGCTGTCATCCTCGAAAGCATCCCATGATGCCACTTAGTTAGTAGGCATTCCACTTCTGGGTTTTGAACCCGAGATTCACCCTACTTACTTCATATTGATAGTAATTGCTAGCTCCCTTAGGTTATTAGAAACCTTTGCATTAGTCCTCGAGGTCCGTGGTATTTCCTTCTTCCAAATACTATGAACCACTTACGGCAGATGTTTGTTGGATCAACAGATCACAATAGGAGTGCTCTCGATGGGTTCTCCATTCTATATTGTGACTCTGCCAGTTCTACTTTTCAGCATGGGTTATCCGGGAGAAACCTGTTGAACTTGATTCGACATACTAACCTATGCATCCACAACTCAGAAAATCATATGTTCCTTTGAGTTGTCCCTCTTTAGTCGTCTTCTGGCCCTCGTCTATCAATTGATAGTCACGAGTATGCATGCATTCGTTCATTGATGCCTATTACTCTTGTGGTCCGTCAAGCCATTCTATTCTGGAATGACTAGGAGAAACAAACTCCAGTACCTCATCCATATCTAGGATTTGGTCAAAGCAGTTGTATTCCGTAGATCAAATGCCAATCCAACTTTTGTTCTGTTCTACCTCGGAGTATCACCCTCTTTCATAGCAAGAGTATCGTGAGATTTGCACACCCTCTTAAGAATTCTTGATGCAGTGATACTTCTTTCCATCATTCTTCATTCCTCGGTTCCTGTGTTGTTGTAACCAGAATGCCGACAAGTGAACCATGATGTGTGAATTCAATACTCCTAGCAACCTTGTTGCTTGGTAGTTAATGGACAATAATTTCATTCTTAGCGTGTTGGTTATTGAATCATCATTCTAAGATTGATCGTGCTACCTAGTCCATTCTCCAGGTGCACTACTCGATCGATGAGTTAGGATTATTTCAAATCTTTGCTCTATTGATCATATCGTCTTGCCCTGAAAAGCAAGATTGTTCTCGAGCTTAGTAACATATCGGTGGTTCGTGATTTTCTGAATTTCTTCTAGAAGTATCACCAGGTTGTCACCTGATCGCTATGTTAAGCTCGTGATGAAGTTGGTTTCTCTATGAACCACCCCTTCTCCAAGAATCTGTGTTGGATACCCTGAGCTAGTTGGTTAAGCTAAACAACAACTTGGAGGGTTGGAAGATAAAAGCTTACCTGACTTAGCTCATCTCCAAGGGATATCCTTGTGTGTGTGTGTGTGTGTGTGTGTTGAAGAAAGATGATATTCTCATCGATTGGTCCTCGTGATCAGTTGTTGGATCTGTTGTCTTGTCAAAACTTTGATTTGAGTGTGGTCTATCCTCAAATCAAATTAGAACCAACGATATTCGTAATGTTGTCTTACTCGTGGTTGATTCCTCGAGCATACACCATTACATCCTTTGGTCTGACCAATACTATCACATTGTTCACATAACGGTGGAAGTCCAGTGATATGGAAATTCCGATGAGTTGCTATTGAGCCCATCAGCAACATTTTGTCTCCACCATGATTTGTGTTGAACATCCAGCTGGTGTTGGAAACTTGTATAAGCATTATCTTCATGTCCCGTTCATGGAGCATATGTTGGATGGAAGAAGTGACTTCCTTGCATTCATGTGCATTTGGTGCAAGTTGCCACCATGAGTTCGAGAAAGATTGTTTTGTTTCCTTTGGTACCATCCCAAGTCAATTATGCATGTGCGAATGTATTCCACGGTTTGGTAGATTAATTACCTCCACTCCATATGTATTCCCTAGCACACCAAGCCACTGTCTGAATTGTTCAAGGAAAATAAGTTCTTGAGTGTTAACCATTAAGGACCCAAAGGTTTATGCACAAGACTTCGTTATTCCAATGATGGTTCCTAATCAGAACTCGGTAGTGTTTTATTGTAAGACTACCATGTGGTCATGCTTGTCTAGGACAGTGTGCTCACATGTATGTAGCAGAACCAGCTCATGTTTTGGAGCTCGCTATCGTAGTTCATTCCCTGAGAATCACGCAACGCCATCTCGTCGATTTGTGTTGCAAACTCTTTTTTTTCTAGACCTGATGAGTTTGGAATATTCTAACATCAAACAGATCCGAATCTCAGGCAGATATGATGGTTGGAACGTGTCCCAAGAACTATAATATTGGTCTCTCTGTAACCCGGTGAAATGGATGTCGTGGCCAACACACCGAATCGGAAGACCTATTGTTGTAGTATCTTGATTGAAGAAGTTGGCCACCTCCCCATAAGGATTTCGTACGATTTACTCCAGCAGTTACTCCTTTTGGATTCTTGTGCTCCCGAAGTCCGACCTTTAACTTGATGTCCTAGATACCAAACCATACCTATAAATGGGTTGCGCTAGCACATCAAGGAGAACATTAGAAGCGGAGTGCTAAATGTCTCTCGGTCGATCATCCATATTTTTCCCCTTGGCTCCGCTAAGGTGAACTCTGAGAAAGTGTTATCCTCCTTTGCATCTACATCGTCCATCGTTGTTCATCATGGTAGTATGATGTGTTGCCAGGATCCTCGGCAAGGATGTTGGTAAGACCTTGATGAATATGGAGATGCTCAAGTTCTTGAGAGCACGTGCAAGCGCTAGGTGTTATCATTGGCACTAACTGGGCTTGCTCTCAGTTTCCTCGGTTATGCTATAACTTCTCAAACAGTGGACTCACTCTCTACTGTTGAGCTTCTCCCCAGTTACTAAAATAATTCCTTGTGTTGTTTTCAACAAGGTAATCCACATCATCCATTCTAATCCAAGCATGCCATTCTACCGAACCACTCCAAACGATCGCTCGAGAATTGCCTTAGGCTGGTATAAAGAGTTTCAATGATCTCTGAATCAAAGGTAATTCTTTTTGCCACTTAAAGGGATATTTCTTCGAATCACCTTCCTAAGGTGCCCCGTTATGGTATCATAGCAATTATTTCATCGATATCTTGAAACCATTCACCATCTCCTCAAAGCATGGAATTGTTGCCTACCAAATCGAACCCCCGTCATTTGTTCTTCCATTCCACTCGAAGTGTGTTGAACTTCTCAGCTCAAGAGGAGTTGTATGCCTCATTCCGTGAGTTGACCGTCAGTTGCTCGATCCTCGAGAAGATTGATTATTCTAGAGTTTTCATTTCTTCTCGTGGTCGAGTTGGATGAATATCTCGAAAGCAAAGACGTCAAGATCAATATGAAGCAATGAATCAACATCTCTGAGAAGGACAGTTGGATCATGAAGAGCGTGGTAGCTTGTGTCCCCTCTGTCTTCTTACCTCACGTCTTGAATCTCGGGACGAGATTCTTGTTTAGTGGGGGTGAGTTGTCACATCCCTAGTTCTGGTAATGCTTAGTGCTATCATCTTGTGTTGCATCATATTTAAGTTTCAGTTAAAGTTGAAATGGGGATTGATCAAACCCTAGCATCAGAAAGAATCCAACTAGGATCAAAATGAAATATTTTCAATGAACCCAAAATGCCCTTTGGAAATGTTCATGATTTCTGATAAAGGTAAAAACCTCTGCCAAAAACGATGAACATATTTCTAGGCCATTTCTGGATTTTTGAATTAAATCATATTGTATTTGACTTTGGGCATTTAAACACTATAAATAATTTAAATGCTCAAATAATGTTGGAATTATTTGAGGGGCACTGAAATAATTCAGAACGTGCTCATGAATATTTTCAAGATTTATAAGATTGATTTGGTTTTTAAAACTGGATCAAAAACAAACTGCAAAACTAGAAAACAGAAACAAAATTAGAGAGAGAGAGAGAGAAAGAGCTCACCTGGACTTACCTAGCGCCCACCAGAGCCCACCTGGCCGGCCTGCTGCTGTGCGCCCAACCCATAGCACCCTGCCAGGCATCCCTAACCTCTGCCAATAGGCAGAGGCGGGACAGCACACGCGCATGCGAGGCGCCACGCCTCCTCCCTGCTCTCCTACCTCACCGAGGCGCCTCGAAGCCCCTCCTCGGCGCCGCTCTGGACCCCTGACCCCCTCACTCGTCCCCTTCATCTCTCCCCGTGCCCTCTCCCTCCTCTGTCTCTCTCCCTTGCTCATCCCCGGACGCACCCGAGACCGCCGACAAGCACCGCCGCGGCCACAGCCACTCCCCCCACTCCCTCCCCATCCCAGGCATCTCCGCCTCGCTGTCTTCGTCCTCTCCACCGAGTCACGCGACGCCAGAAGCTCTGCTGCACCGCCACCGCAGCCGTCTCCCTCGTCGGCCGACGAAGATCGTCGTCGCCGATTCGTCGTCTCCGATGCCTCCCCGAGCCTGCCGAGCTCCGCTTCGACTCCGATGTGAGGTCCACTGTCTTCTCCCCTACTCCTCGAGCTCGTTTCCGTTCACTAGCCGTGCTAGCCGTCGGAGCCGAGAGCTCATCGCCGCCGTTCATGTCGCCGCCGTGGCCACTGTCACCTACGGCCGTGACCGAGCACACCACCGTGCTCAGTGCCACGCTAGGACCCCAAAACCCTCACCTATTGCTCCTGTTGTGCATCGTAGCCACCGCTCGCGCCTCACCTGAGCTCCGGCCGCCGTGGCTGAGCTCCTCGTCGTCGCTATCGGCCACCCTAGCTGCAAACACAGCCACTGTTGGACGCACCGCGTCATGGCCGTTCCAACGGGACTAGCCCCGCATGCTCCCGTCGCCGGAATCGCCGGAACGACGAGCGCCGCCGCGTTTGCTTACCGCCGGCGGTTAGCCGCCCGACTAGCTGACGTGGCGCAGGATTAATTAGCGCCAATCACCAATTAATTTAACCCCAAGGGTGAATGACAGACGGGCCCCACTGGTTTAATTAACCAGCTAATGAAATTAGATATGATTAGTCTAATTCGACGGGACCCACGCGTCAGCTTTGACCAAGCTGACGTGGCTGTTGACTGGGCCCACATGTCAGCGACACTAACCATCCCCAACCACTGACCAGTGGACCCCACTGGTCAGGTTTGACCTGGACCAGCCCTGTTGCCTGCTGACATCATAGTGACGTCATGCTGACGCAGTAATTCTTTCTGGAATTTAAATAAATCTTAAATGGTTTATTTATTTCACAAAATGTTATAAACTTCTAAAATTCATAGTAATTCAACCGTACCTCAGATTGAAACAAATTATATATGAAAAATGATCAGAAAAATCCAATCTAACCATTTGTACCATTTTCATGCATGTTTGAGCAACCTAATGTTGCTGTATATGGCAACTTACATAAATGGCATTTGAATTTCACATATGGAATTTGGATTTGAACTTAGGGTTCAAACCAACTTCATTTTACTTTGTTGCTAGTTGCATTAGCTCAAAACACCGGCATGTTGCCATGTCATGATCATGCATCATATTGTGCATTGCATTGATTGTATTTCTCCTCTGTTGCCGGTATTTGTCCCCTCTTGGTAGACAATGTTCCGACGATGTGATCGATGACACCGATGAAGAACTATATTATCTTCAGAAGTGCCAGGCAAGCAAAACCCCCTTGTTCATTCTGATGCAATCCCACTCTCTTGCTCCTGCTCTCTTTTACTGCATTAGGACAACAACGATTCAACTGTTACATGCTGCGGTAGTTGAACCCCTTTCCTCTGCATGACCTGTCATTACCACAGTAAATAGATGAAACCCACTAGCATGAGTAGGAGTTGTTTGAGCCCTGATGTGCCTACTCATTCATGCTTGTTTGTCATGCCTGCTATTGCTTAGAGTTGTGTCAGCTCTGATTCATCAGGGATGAATTGGAAGTGTGTGAACATGTCCTACTGTGTGTGAGCTAAGTGTGTGAACACGACTTGGTAAAGGTAGCGGTGAGAGGCCATGTAGGAGTACATGGTGGGTTGTCTCATTGCAGCCGTCCTCAGGAACTGAGTTCTGTGTTTGTGATCCATGAACAACTACTACCACACATTGGGATCCTTAATTGACTCTCTCGACTTATTAATCAACATGATCTCTGTCCAGGAGTTGCAACTAGTTTCTGGTGTTTGTAGGTAGTGTTAGTAGTCTACCAAGTGGCACCCAGTACAGGTGGGCTTGGGACAGACTAGGCACCGTGGCACGGTGTACCAAGCGTAGATCCACCCATCGAGGTGGCCTTGGGAACCTTGCACACATCGTTTGGGGCCGTGAGCGACACCCCGGCCGGATCTCCTTGCGGATGGAACCCGAATAGGCGATAAACCTGGACGAGAGACTTGTGTGGTTAGTCAGGTTGTGGCCGACGCCCTCGTTGGGCTTCCGCTTGAAGGTTGCCGAGTACATGTCGTGTAAACGGCGGTAAGTGGTGAGAGCATGTATGAAGAAGTACACCCCTGCAGGGTTAATATGATCTATTCGAATAGCCGTGTCCGCGGTAAAGGACTTCTGGGTTGCCTATACAGTTCATAGACAAGTGAAAGTGGATACTCTAAAACACGCAAGATAAGTGTGAGTGCTATGGATGGCGTTCTTGTAGGGAGACGGGAGCGGATCCATAGTGGTGTATTGATATGGTGAATATGTGGACTCGTGTGCGCCACCTCAAAAGAGTTACTTGCAGTCGTAGTTCAGGATAGCCACCGAGTCAAAGCTGGCTTGCTGCAGTTAAACCCCACCATCCCCTTGTTGATAATGATGCATACATAGTTAGATCTGATGTAAGTCTTGCTGGGTACATTTGTACTCACGTTGCTTAATTTATGTTTTTGCAGAGAGACTTTAGTCTCGCTAGTAGTACCGCGTGGACTTCTACGTTTAGCTTGTTACCTCAGCTACGATCTTGTGCCCTCGGCAGGATTAGGTAGTTAGTCAGGCTTCTCAGCCTTTTTTACTTGTAGTTGTCTGTACTCAGACATGTTAAGCTTTCGCATGTGCTTTGACTTGTATGCTCTGAATGTTGGGTCGTGAGACCCATGTTTGTAATATCTCGCTCCTCGGAGCCTATTGAATAAAATACTTGAGTTGTAGAGTCATGTTGTGATGCCATGTTGTATTTGCACATACCGAGCATATTGTGTGTATGTTATTGAAATGCTTGGTATGTGTGGGATCTGAATATCTAGTTGTTTATCCTTAGTAGCCTCTCTTACCGGGAAATGTCTCCTAGTGCTTCCACTGAGCCATGGTAGCTTGCTACTGTTCCGGAACACTTAGGCTGGCCGGCATGTGTCCTCCTTCGTTCCTATGTCTGTCCCTTCAGGGAAATGTCACGCGATGAATACCGGAGTCCTGTTAGCCCGCTACAGCCCGGTTCACCGGAGTCCTGCTAGCCCAGTGCTACAGCCTGGATTCACTCGCTGATGACCGACACGTTCGATGCTGGGTCATGGATGCATGTCCCTGTAAGTTTGTGCCACTTTGGGTTTACGACTAGCCATGTCAGCCCGGGCTCCTTATCATATGGATGCTAGAGACACTATCATATACGTGTGCCAAAAGGCGCAAACGGTCCCTGGCAAAGGTAAGACGACACCCGTGGGGATACCATGCGTGAGGCCGCAATGTGATATGAGGTGTTACATGCTAGTTCGATGTGGCATGGAGTCGGGGTCCTGACAGTTTAGCCGCTGGCGAGGCCAGACGCGGTGGTGTGGTGCGGGTTTCGTGCTCCGACGACCAAAACAACGGCGGAGCACATCTACGTGACGCGGGGAGTGAGCCGTGTCCAGTGGTGGTGGTGGTTGGCCTCGGGGTCGCCGGTGACGGCCTTGGCGGCTGCCGGAGCTCGGGTGAGCTCGGGCTCGTCGCTTGGAGGCGCAGCAAGGCACGTGCAGTGGTGCGTTGAGTTCCTGGGGGTGCGGTAGGGTTAGTGGACAAGGTGGCGCGGCCGTTGAGTGGCCGGAGCCTCGTCGGTGACGAGCTCTGCTGCGGCGCGTGCGGGTGAGCTACCTGTAGTCGCTACGGGGCTCGAGAGAGAGAACGGCGAGGATGGAGAGGTAGCTAGGCTCACGGCGGTTGCAGCGGAGCTGATGGCGAGGTCGGGGACGGCCTGCTGTGACGGTGACGGTGAAGGGGATCTCCGGCGATGGTCGACGAAGACGGGGTTGGTGGAGGTGGTGCAGAGCGTGCGAGCGCTCGGGGCTCGGCCTGCTTGACGGAGAGGAGGGTGGCGGAGCTCGTAGAAACGGTCGAGCGGCGCAGAGATGACGGTGGGCGTGGCTACGGTGGCGGGACAGCGACGGCTGCGTCGGCCATGGTGGAGGGGAGCGAGGAAGAGAGGCAGGGGGAAAGTGGACGTGTCCATGGGGTTCGGGGCGCGATGTGGAGGTCGTCCAGCCCGTCTCGCGGCGTAGCGGCAAGCAGGTTGCGTCGTGGTGAGCTTGCGCTCGTCGGTGTCACCTCCCTGCCTGCCTGGCGGGGACGAAGCAGCTGGCTAGCACGGGCAAGCACAGTGCTGGGCCGCCAGGTGGGCCGGGGCGTGGGTTCGGCCAGGCAGGTTAGTTTTTCATTTGTTTTTGTTTTATTTTTATTGTTGTAGGTTTGTTGAATTATTTAAAATACTTAGGCATCTCCAAAAATCAAAAGACTGCACATGCCCACTATTTGGAATGTATCCAGCATGGAACATTTTAGTTTGGGATTATTTGAGCATTTGAAATATTTTATATAATTTAAATGCCCAAACTCAAATAACTAATGATTTAATGTAGTGACCTGAGGATGACCTAGAAATTTGTGCATCACTTTTGGCAGTGGTTTAGGAACAAGGCAGAGGTGATGAACAGTATAGAAGGGCATTTCAGGTTCATTGAAAATATTTTTAGTAAACCCTACTTGGTTTCAGGGGGTGCTGGGGGTTCTGTCATCCCCATTTCATGTTTCTGATGAATGAAATAGACATGATGCAACACTCTAATGCATGCCTAGCTAGGGTGTGACAAGTAGGACGAGGTGGAGTACGATGGGACGACTGAGGCCCTCGCCAGGAGTGTCGTGATCGACCTCGCGAGGATCGTTGGCAGGACCAGCCACGCAAGGGATCCTGGAAGGATCAGCCTCACGAGGACTGCCCGCAGTGCAACGCAGGCCTTCCTCCGCTGCCGCCACCGCCAAGAAGGAATGATGACCACCACCAGGACGAGGGGGCTGGGGGCTTCCAGGAGCCACATGTTATCGCTTGCATCCTTGGCGGTGCCGAAGCCCCAGCCTCTCAGCGCATCTTCAAGCAGTTTGCTCGCAAGGTGAATGCAGTCCTCCCCAAGCTCCAGGCCATGCCCCACTCAGATGGTCCACGTGCGCCATCACTTTCATCTCAGCAGATCAACTCAAGTACGCGGCTACCGCTGGCATCCTCCCAATGCTTTGTTCCCCAGTCATCAGCAACCTGCAAGTTACCAGGACCCTCATTGGTGGTGGCGCAGGACTCAAGGTTCTGTCCGTCAAGACGTTCAACAACCTTCAAGTGCCATATGATCAACTTCAGCCTACCAATCCTTTCTTGGGAGTCACAGATGGCTCCACGACCATGATAGGGCAGGTCTGCCTCCCAGTCACTTTCGAACAGCGCAACAACTACCATACCGAGCTCATCGACTTCGACATCGCCCACAGTCGCCTGCCATACAATGCCATCCTCGGGTATCCGTCCCTGGCCAAGTTCATGGAGGTGACCCACCATGGTTACAACGTCCTCAAGATGCCAGGAAGTGGCGGAATCATCACAGCCCCTTGCAAAGAGAAGGATGCGTTGTGCTCTCTCGAGCGTGCCTTCCAAGCTGCATCAACCGAGGACCCGGACAGCAAGGGCGAGAACCCTCCCGAGGTAGTCCCCAAGAAGAATAAGACATCGCCTAGCTCAAGGCCTCAGGAGGTTGGCATCTCAGGAAGTGTCGCATCAGGATCTGCGCCCGTGCAAGGGGCGCCACCCTCCATCACATAGGAAGGCGCGCCCGGCACCCTCCTCGGGCAGGGCTCGGGGGCTCTCTTCTAGAGGGCCTCATACTTTGCCAAGATCACGAGGGAGGCGCTCAGGCACCACTTAGAGGCATGCTTCGCAGCATGTTTCCCTCAGGAAGGCATGGGGGAAGGAAGGCCCAACCCTTAGGAGTTCATCACCAAGGCCACTCAGGAGCTTCAGGAATCAAGAGTTATACGCGACGATCATTGTTTGCCTGGCGTAGCCCCCCATCCAGGCGAGGATGGCAGGTTGCGCGTCGGCATCGACTTCCCAGGGATCAACCGAGCCGCGTCTCAGGAGCGCCTCTGGCCTTCGCGCGTGGGATGTTGCGAGGGTCCGCCGCACAACTACGTTCACATGCCTTTTGGCCTGCCGAACGCGGCTGCTACTCACCAACGCCATCTGCAGAGCACTCTGGCAGCTCAAGGGGCCAGGCACCACGTGGTCCTGGCGGAGATGGAGATGGTCCTCGAGGAACCGCCTGGACCCCCAGAGCCTCCCGAGGTTCAGGGCTCCGGTGGCTCGTGAGGATCGGCCTCTTCACCGCGGATCTTCAGCTACTTCAACACCCCCTCTACAATGGTACTAGGTGACATCTTTCGAGTTCATTTCAGCTAGGAGCGCCCTCAGGGCTGCATCATTCCTAGGTCGCATGGGTCCGTCCCTCCGGCATGTATCCATTTTGCTTTTGTCTTTAGTTTACCTTGCTGGGGGCGCCCCTCGGGCTGCATCATCCCCAAGCCGCTTGGGCCTGACCCAGTGGCATGTATCCCTCCTACTTTTACCCAATTTGATTTGCCTTTCATGCTTAACTTGCCTGTGATTATTGCCTACTCGATTGACACCTACCTTTGGAGCCGCCCGCGCTGGCACGACATCTACGCACGGGTCCATCCCTGCAACATCGAAAAATCTGAGTGGTCGAGCTCTGGTCCGTGCAGCCCCGCAAGCGTCACCTCACCAGGCCCTCAGTGCCCTCACCTCTCTCTCGGAGCAACCAATGGCTGGTCGGCAATCCTAATGGCACCCCGTGCTTTTCTCGTGTTGGTTTACAGGAACCTCTTGAGGTCTAAAGAGGGTGGCACCACAAGCTCTCTCTCTCTTTCCCACGCGATCCGCTTGCGCGTTGAAAGGGGGGCTCCTGAGCATTGCGACTCAGGAGCTCTTACTGGCTCTCCAGCCCTCACCCCTGGCCTTGTCCACGGCATCGCAACCTGGCATACCAGCGGCGGCTGAGCTCGCTCTAGGGCCGGGACCTGAGGACGTAGAGCACTAAGGAGAGTGTGATGAAGAGAGGGGAAGCTCGCGAGGGCCTATCCCAGCTGGATCCCAGCTGCCGCCGCCGAAGTCCGGCGCAACGCGAAGGAATGACTCCGTGTTTTCGAGATAAGTTTCGCGCCTGGATAAGCTAATCGACACGGCACAGAATCTCCACTTAATGCGTCTCTGTGACAGCAACGTTGCTTTCCTTTCTCACCTTTTGATGGCTTCTTGTGCGCTAAAGGGGACCTCCTGAGCATCGCGCCTCAGGGGATCTTACTGGACCTTGGGCCGCTCACCTCCTGGCCTTGACCACGGTAACGCGACCTGGCATACCAGCGACGGCTGAAGCCTGCCCGGGTGCCGGGACCTGTGAGCGTAGAGCACCAAGTCGTTGCGAGGTGAGAAAGGGGGAACCAAGCCAGGACAGGGCAAGCATTTGCACCGCTTCATAATAAGGATAATATCAACAAAAGACATCGCGAACCCTTTACATGCCCCCGTGGGGTGTTTTCTCGATTCCTCGCAGGGAACGAAAGACGTGAATCCTAGCGAGCCCTAACTACGCGCGCCTCCATGGCCGACGCCATCATCAACAGTGGGCCATGGGAGTCCGATGCCAACCCCATCTAGATCAGCTGCGCCTGCGACCGGATGCAGCCACCTTGCTCCGGGCACGGCGCGAGCTCGGGGGCACATAGCTGTCATTGCTTGTATACGAAGTCACGAAGAGCTCGGTAGAGTCGCTTGATTCCCAAGCATCGCCGCCGCTGCCAAAGGAGCCGGTGGGGAAGCGAGCAGCAACCTAGCCCCTGCCACATTGATCTCCTGACTGCCTCCTCTGGGGCAGCACTCCAGGTGGCGGCCTTCTGCATCGAAGACCTTGAAGAACATCAAGGAGGCGCCATCATATTCAAAATGCATCACGAGGGCACCCCCTGTTCAGTAGACTCGGGCGACCTCGCCCCAGCCTCGGGTCATGAAGACTTTGCCTGGAGCGACGACTTCAACCTCCGCTCCAGTCGCCGGAGCGCCGCAGTCGGCGTGCTGCAGCCAAAGCTCGAGGGGCCCCCTCGGCGGCATCACAAAGGCGAAGAATGGAGGGAAGCGGATCCAGGTGCTTGGAGGCATCGCGACGTGGAGCACGAGCTCGCGAGAGGAGTCCGTGGCGTGGACTCCAGGAGTGATGGCGTGCACCGCCATGGCTGGTCGACCTCGCCTGCGGCGCGGGCGGTGTCGCTCATCGTCCATTTCTCCAGGGCCCTCGGCCCGGGCTTACAGGGGTAGCGGGAACCCAGGAGGTGGCCGCTCGCACCAAGGCCTCGTCATCTCCGGCCTCGCAACCTAGTCGCGGCAGCACAGGACCGGCCTTTTCTTCAGCGGGAGCGGGTTAGGCCCCTCCCGTGGGGCCTTCCGTTTCTCCTCGGCTGACAACCGGCGGATCTGTGCCATTGGCGTCGAGAACAAAGGTGGAGCAAGGGAGAAGAAGAAGGCGGAGCAAGAAGAGATGGACAACGGGGGCTCACGCCCCTCCGTACTTATAGTCCAGGGGAGGCCAACCGTCGACCTCCACGATCACAGGTAATGATGACTCTGTTTGCATGCAGCAGGGACTCGTCAAGTCACACAGTTTCCGGGGTAGCGTGGGGAGGCAGAGATGCTCACGTCCAATCAGGCACCACGCGTCAACCAAGGCCGCAGGCTGTGGGGGCCCGTGGTGCTCCGCACTTGCCCTTTGGCTTCGCTTCAAAGCCAAGTCCAACCGCGCCTTTGGCCTGGGGGCTACTGTCGGTGTTCTGGGAATGGGGGTCCCCAGACTTGCCTGCCTGCGGCCTGCAGCATGGCTCAACAAAGGCCCAGTACGATCCGTCTTCATCAACCCATGTTCAAGACCCTCGCGAGGGGCCAAGCTTCACGGGGCGGGCGACACAAGGCCTCCTCAGGGGCGGCCTCACCAGGCAGGCTAGCAAGGAGGCGGAGAGATCAAGGCGAGGGGTACCTCGTGAGGTGCTCATAATGCAAGCCATGTCGATCAAGACCAGGCGGGCGCTAGCCTGCGCAGTGTCCTCATTTCCTCTTTGGTGCAAAGGGGGCAAGCCAAGGCGCGGAATACCGAGGCATCAGACAAAGGTTTCCTTATCGGTGCAACGAGACCAAGACCAGCAAGACGGTAGGACGGAGGTCACCGTGGAGCCCAAGACGGCGTCATCTCCAGTGCCTTTGGCAGTCAAAGACCACCTTTAGTTAGGATAGCTTGTACTAGTTGTCCCCTTTCAAAATGGCCATTGTTGGCTCCCTTCCCGCTCAATATTTGGGAAGAGGGCCAGGGCCTCTATAAATAGAGAGAGCCATCATAGTAGAAGGACAAGTTAGGTTCATACGTATTCCACCACAAGAACACCTTTCCTCGCTAGGCTGTTCTTCCTCTATACTGTTCATCCTCAGCCCAAGAGGCAATCCACCACACCACGCACCGTATTAGGGTATTACACCACAACGGTGGCTTGAACCAGTATAAACCTTGTGTCTCTTGTATTGTTCATCGTTCTAGCTTAGAATCGCGGCGAGGCTGTGGGCGTGTTTCGGTAGGGAGGAGATCTTCGTGCGCACCCCAGAGTTCAAACCTTAAGGGTTTTGCCAGAACCCGATATCTGATACCAGCTCTCCATCGCTCAAGCGGTGGACGTGCAACATTTAATTCGGTGTCAGTTTTCGAGAAGCATACACTGTACTAGTACCATCATTGTTCGACTTCCCAAGAGGCAAACAACCAAGCACAAAGTTTGGTACGGTAGTACTTTGAGTAGTATTACATACTACTACTACTATACTATACAAGTATGTAGAATTTTGGGTTCCGCAAACCCTTGAGAGGTTCGAACTCTGGGGTGCATGCGGACATCTCAACTATCCCGGTCTACCTACTCGTCAATCTCACATCCTAGCGCGTCAAGATCAAAGCAAAAAGGAGACACACCAGTTTACCCAGGTTCGGGCCACCTTGCGGTGTAAAACCCTACTCCTGCTTTGTGGTGGATTTGCCTCGAGGGGCTGAGGATGAACTAGTACAGTGAACAACAACCTCAGGAGGTTTGTTCTTGAGCTCAAGTGAGCTTGTGAGGGTGGAATGGATGTGGTTGACTTGATCCGTCGTCCTCCCTCCATGGTGGTGGCTAGGTCCTATTTATAGTGTCCTTGGTCCTCTTCCCAAATGAAGGCAGGAAGGGATCCCACAACAGCCAAATCTGAAGGGAGACAACTAGTACATCTTATCCTGACTAAAGTGGTCTTTGCCTGCAAAGGCCTCTGATTGTGATGCCATGGTGGGATCGGTGATGACCTCTGTCCTGTCATCCTAGCGGTCTTGGTCTTGTTGCACGGGAATGAAAACCTTGGCTGCTTCCTCGGGACTCCACTCCTGCTGCTTGCCTTGCTTGCACCAAAGAGGAAACTGGTACACTACGCCCGCTGGCGCCCGCTTGGCCTCGATCATCATAGCTCATGTCACCCGAACCTCGCGAGGTGAGCCTTGCATAGAAATCTCCGCTCCTCGGGAGCCAGCCTGAGGAGGCTGATCCCTTTGGAGGCCTTGGTGTCATCCGGCTCGCGAGGCTTGGCCCGTTGCGAGGGTCTTGAGTTGTCGATGTCAAAGCTGAGCCATACCAGGCCGTCGATGAAGCCATGCCGCGGGCCATAGGCAGGCAAGTTTGGGTACCCCCGTATCCAGAACACTGACAGTAGACCCCGGGCCCAAGGCGTGCTCGGACTTGGCTTCTAGCCGAAGCCAAAGGGCAAGTGCGGAGCACCGTGGTCCCTAACCCCTACGGCCTTGGGCGACGTGTGGCGATTGATGGGACATGGGCGCCTCCGCTTCCCCATGCTGCCTCGGCAACCGTCCAACTTGACGAGTCGCTACTGCATGCAGAGAAAACAATCATTGCGTGGGATCATGGAGGCCGGCGGTTGGCCTCCCTCTGGATATAAATGAGTGGGAGGGGTAGAGCCCCCTCGCTCATCCCCATCTTCTTGCGCCTGTTCCTTCTTCTTCTCTGCCTTGCTGTAGTTGCAGAGCCTATGGCGCCTACGAGGAGGTTCATTGCCGGCGAGAAGGGGAAGGCCCCCAAGGAAGGGCCAGTTTCACCGCCGCCCAAGAGGGGTCGCGGCCATCCCCGTAAGCATGATGCGACCCCGGCAGCGGCTTCCAGGGGGCGCAGGCGCACTTCTTCGGGAGTTGGCGTCTCTCTTTGCGGTCGTGGTGGCACTTCTTCTCATGGCGGGGGCCCACCGGCAACGGGATAGCCCCTGCGATGAGGGGAGGTGCGCCATGGTCACCCGGCCTCCTCAACTGCGCTGCCCCTTGGTGGATGTGCTCTTGGAGTTTGTTGTGTGGTCGGAGATGCCCGCCGGCACCTTGCTCCGGCTTCCACGCTTCTTCACCGGTGAGCTGCCGACCATGGGGCTCGACGGCCTCTGGTTGCAGGCTGACGGCTGCTGCAGCAGGGCCTCGTGAGTCAGGATCAAGGTCACCACCGCAGGCAGTGTGGTCTTGACCAGCAGCTGGCACGCGTTTTCCTGTGCACGAGGCCTGAGCGGGAGGTGCACCCTCCAATTCAAGTACGATGGCCTCGCGACCCTCCTCGTGAGGGTGTTCAGGGAGGACGGCCGCCGCGCAGGGTGCTGCCTAGAAGACGGCAGTGGCGATGATGAGCTTGGCCTTGACGACAGCCATGACGGTGACGAGGGTGAGCTTGCCATTGATGACGGTCGTGCTTCCTTCAGCAACGGTGGATCCTCTTCAGGCGAGAGCTCCAACAGCGGTGGATACGACCAACCTCCGCGCCACCAAGCTCGTGTTGGGGAAGGCAACGGGTCGTCTCGCCACCGCGCCTCGGTGAAGTAGGAGGAGGGCCCGAACTAAGCCCGAGCTGCCGAGCTTGGCTTCAGGAGCTGCTGCGGTCATGCGTGCCGCTTCTGTTTAACCTTTCCTTTCTCCTGCATTTTTAAAAAAGTAGAGTGCCCCGCTGGGGTGTGTAATGAACTATGGCAATTATGCCACTATGCTATGCTTATTATCTTGATTCTATGTCGTGATATTTGTATTCGGACTGGGCACAGATAGGGTAACTTAGCTTGATATGCTAGTGGTAGCTTCCCACCTCGCGAGGGCGCGGCTCTTGATGCCTGGTGGAGCCCCCATTCCTTATGAATGGAGAGACATTGGTCTCGGGAGGTGCTGTAGAGGTGCTACAGGGTTTTTATGAAAAAACCATGACGGGGCATCTCATCCTCCTTGCATGAGCCCCCCTGCTGCGGGCTTAGCTGTGGCTTAGTGCGATGTGTCACGCTTCCCAGGGGGCACCGACATAAGAGGGTGTGCATGCCCATGAGCTTGACCGAGGGAGTCTCGTGAGGATTAAGGGAGCCAAAATGCTGGGGCAATGGGGTTTCGGCGAGGTGTTCTTGCGTGCAGGCGAATAAACGCGCACACATGTCTAGCCCCCGCATGCGGGACGCGCGAGGAGGAGCGACGGGCAACTGTCGCTCTTCCTGGGCTAAGACTGAGAACGAATGAAACAAGAGGAGGAAAAGCCCAACTCGGCGAACAAAATGCGAAAACTCCAAATTCCATTAAAAAATTGTGAAACAACTATAGAAAGCAATCAAATGAATAGCCGCGTCCGGCACCTAGTCTAGTCTTCTCACCTGCGCGGAGCTAAGTGCCACCACTAGGACATGGGAGGGAGTCCCTGTGTTGCCCGCGGGTGAAAGTTAGGAGACTCCGGGGTGTGTACATCCCCACTCATTATTACGTGAGAGTGTCCGAGCGGAGACCTTCACAGACATGAGCCTTCTTTCATGGGTAGAAGTTCCGAAGGTGCGGGATGTTCGAGGCGTTCTGGATGAGTATCCCGTCCTGTGTCTCCAAGCACGCGGCGCCATGCCTCGAGACACGGGAAATCCTAAACGGGCTCTCCCACATGGGTGAGAGCTTGTGTAGCCCTTCCCTGGAGAGAACCCACTTCAAGACGAGATCACCCACCTCGACCGTCCTGGGGTAAAAGCTGCGAAGGTACTGCTGGTGCCTTGCCGCTCGGAGCGAGGCTAGACAGCGGCATTCCTCCCCCAGCACGAGATCCATCCCCCATGTGGCATCCTGGCATGCCTCATGAAACGCCAAGACCCGCGTGGAGCGATGCTTGACCTCGTATGGGAGAACCTCTTCAGCTCCGTAGATGAGAAAGAATGGGTTCTCGCCCATCAGCTTGGTTGCGGTGGTGCGGATTGACCACAGCACGGACTGGAGCTCGTCGAGCTAGCCCCTGCCGCAGGCCTCATGTTGGTGACAAAACCGGCAGATCTCGGGTAGGGGGTCCCGAACTATGCGTCTGAGGGTCAAAGGTAACAGGAGATGGGGGACACGATGTTTACCCAGGTTTGGGCCCTCTTGATGGAGGTAATACCCTACTTCCTGCTTGATTGACTTTGATGAGTATAGGGGTTACAAGAGTTGATCTACCTCGAGATCATAATGGCTAAACCCTAGATGTTTAGCTTGTATAATTATGATTACCTCTACGAACTAAACCCTCCGACTTATATAGACACCAGAGGGGCCTAGGGTTGTACAAAGTCGGTTTATAGAGAAAGGAAAAATATATTATTCGAACGCCAAGCTTGCCATCTGCGCAAAGGAGAGTCCCATACGGAAACGGGGGAAGGTCTTTGATCTTGTGTCTTCGCGGCCCATTAGTCCGGCCCATATAACATAGCCCGGACTTCCAAGGACCCCCTAGTCCAGGACTCCCTCAGTAGCCCCAGAGCCGGGCTTCAATTATGATGTATCCGACGCATAAATTGTCTTCGGCATTGCAAGGCGGGTTCCTTCTCCGAATAATCCAAAGTAGTCTTCCGCACATAAGAAATGTATCCAACTCTGTCCAATAATTACAACCCCAAGATTTAAGGGCAACAATACTTAAAACAAAATAAGTCACGCCCACGGGCAACTTTTTCGGCAAGACGTTATGTTCTGGCCTTGTTATTATTCTGATCCGTTTTTCAGCCCCCGCTTCACGTTTCGAGGTACGACCATTCACATGTCTTGTCAAAGCAGAGATCGTGTCCCCTTATCACGGGATTCTCATCAATGCGGGTTTGGGTAATCCAACCATGCCGTTCGCATGTCCCCTTGGGAATAGGCAAGGTTTAAGGCTTATGAGAGGGGAGGCGCTTGATATTCGCAGCATATATAAACGGATGAAGATCTATCCTTTTACCCCACACCTTCCTCCTTCCTGCCTCTCCGTCCTCGAGCTCCAGCACCCAAGTTCTCCAGCTATGGCTGCATCTGGTTCCCAGGGAAAGTGGACGGCCTCCTCCGTTATGGAGAAGGACATCAAGGATCTATGTGAGGCGAGGTACTCGACGGCAGAGATTACACACAGGCTTCCTACCCGAGGGAGGTCATCCCTACCCCAAAGCCCGGTGTGAGGGTGGTATTCATCCCCCACTTCCTTCGAGGACTTGTGTTATCCCTCCATCCCTTCGTCCAAGGTCTCATGTTTTACTACGGGCTGGATTTCCATGATCAGGCCTCGAATTCCTTCCTCCACATCTCGGCATTCATCATCACGTGTGAGGCATTCCTCCGCGTCCCCCCACACTTTGGCCTGTGGCTCAAGGTTTTCAACGTGAAGTCGAAGGTGGTCGACGGCCAACATGCCGAGTGCAGCGTCGCCATGGTGAGAAAGCTCCGCCATGTTACCTAGCCCAAAGGGAAATTCATGGACACTGCAAGGTATGGTAGCAGGAGTGGTTCTACATCACCGAACTGTGTGGCACCAAGTGGGCGGTGAGGGAGTCCTGTATTAGGGGGTATCTGGACAGCCGGACTATATACTTTGGCCGGACTGTTGGACCATGAAGATACAAGACTCAATACTACGTCCCGTGTCCGGATGGGACTCTCCTTTGCATGGAAGACAAGCTTGGCGATCCGGATATTAGATTTCCTTCTTTGTAACCGACTCTGTGTAAACCCTAGCCCCCTCCGGTGTCTATATAAACCGGAGGGTTTAGTCCTTAGAGACAATCATAATCATCATAGGCTAGCTTCTCGGGTTTAGCCTCTACGATCTCGTGGTAGATCAACTCTTGTAATACTCATATCATCAAGATCAATCCAGCAGGAAGTAGGGTTTTACCTCCATCGAGAGGGCCCGAACCTGGGTAAAACATTGTGTCCGTTGCCTCCTGTTACCATTAGCCTTAGACGCACAGATCGGGACCCCGTACCCGAGATCCGCCGGTATTGACACCGACATTGGTGCTTTCATTGAGAGTTCCTCTGTGTCGTCGCTGCAAGGCTCGATGGCTCCTTTAATCATCAACAACAATGTGGTCCAGGGTGAGACTTTTCTCCCCAGACAAATCTTCGTGTTCGGCTGCTTCGCACTGCGGGCCAATTCACTTGGCCATCTGGAGCAGATCGACAGCTACGCCCCTGGCCATCAGGTCAGGCTCAAAAACTTGAACTACACGGCCGATATCCATGGAGACTTGATCTTCGACGGATTCGGGCCTATGCCAGGAGCGCCGAACAGTCACGACGAGCACGACTTAGACTTGCTGTCGGACAATACTCAGGGATATCACACCTGCAGGAGCTCCGGACCTAAATCTGGGGCAAATCACGTCGTCCGAGGATGGGTGGATGGACCCCGCCCCGGAGGCTGCACACTCATCGGCGGAGTCGAGCACAGACTCCACCCCCAAGGAAGCATGTGACACCACTCGTGTCCGGCTTTAGGTTCCAGTCCGCGCACCCCCGAGCCCACCGAATCTGGTTGGGCTCCGGTAATGCAGTTCACCACTGCGGATATCTTCCAGCACTCGCCTTTTGGCGACATGGTGAACTCGTTAAAGTCTCTCTCTTTGTCAGGAGACTCTTTGCCGAACTATGTCTGGCTCGAGTGGGAAGCAGGCGACGAGGGAATTCGTTGCCCACCCACCACCCACTTCATTGGTACGGTTGATGATTTGACCGATGTGCTTGATTTCGACTCTGAAGACATCAACGGTGTGGACGATGATGTAGGTGAAGAGCAAGAACCACCGCCCATGGGGCGCTGGACAGCCACCTCCTCATATGATATATATGTGGTGGACACTCCGAAAGAAACCAATGGCGATGATGCAATGGAGGATAACCCCTCAAGGAAGAAAGCAAAGCATGGGCGTCATCGGCGCCGCTCCAAGCCCCACCACAGCAATACCGACACAGGAGACAAAAACAATCAGGATGGTGCCGAAGATGAATACAACCCCGATCAGCCTACCTTTGAGCAGGCCGAACAGGAAGATGGGTAGATCAGCCCAGACGAACAGGCGACGGACGGATACCCGGAGGAGGACAATTACATGCCCCCCCTCTGAAGACAAGATTAGCCTCGGCGACGACAAATTCGACATGCCTGAGGACCCCGTAGAGCAGGAGCGCTTCAAACGCCGGCTTATGGCCACTGCGAGGAGCCTAAAAAAGAAGCAGCAGCAGCTCCAAGCTGATCAAGATCTGCTCACAGATAGATAGACTGAAGTCCTGGCAGCCGAGGAATATGGACTCGAGCGCCACACCAAAGGTTATCCAAAGCACAAGTGGCTACCTCAACTCGAGGAGAAGCCCATACTAACAACACAGGACGAGGCTGACCGGCCACCTCATGGCCGGGATGAAATGGCGTATCCGCCCGAGTACCAGCCCGCACCCCCATGCCAATACACTACGGCCCGGGGCAATAGGCAGGACCTGCGAGACATACTGGAAAACAAGGCAGGACAGCCAAGATCGATCTACAGATCGCGGGGGCGCGCCACAACACGTGACGATGATCGTCATGCCGGATACACTATCCATAAGTCCGACCAGGCCGAACATAACCAACCAAACTCATTCAAACTGTATGGCAACATAGCCCGGCATAGAGGCGCCACACACCCCCTCTGCTTCACTGACGAAGTAATGGATCACGAATTCCTAGAAGGGTTTAAGCCTGTAAACATCGAATCATACGATGGCACAATGGACCACGTAGTATGCATCGAAGATTTCCTTCTCCACATTTTCATGGCCCGTGGTGACGATCTACACGCCATCAAGTATTTTCCCCTTAAACTCAAAGGACCGGCCCGACACTGGCTAAATAGCCTACCGGCAAATTCCATCGGCATCTGGGAAAACCTGGAGGATGTGTTCCTCGACAACTTCCAGGGCACATACGTGTGACCACCAGATGCTAATGACTTGAGTCATATTACCCAACAGTCCGAAGAGTCAGCCAGGAAATTCTGGACTCGGTTCCTAACCAAAAAGAACCAAATTGTCAACTGTCCGGACACTGAAGCCCTGGCGGCCTGTAAGCATAATATCCGCGACGAGTGGCTCGCCCGACACCTCGGCCAGGAAAAACCAAAGTCCATGGCGTCCCTCACGACACTCATGACCCGCTTTTGCGTGGGCGAGGACAGCTGGTTGGCTCGCAGTAGCACCACGCCAATAAATTCCGGCACTTTAGGTGTCCGTGACAATAACGGCAAGCCACGGCGCCATAGACATAATCGATGGAACAATGGCGACAACACTGAAGACACGACACTCAATGCCGGATTCAGTGGCTCAAAATCCGGTCAGCAGAAAAAGACGTTCAAAAGAAACAATCAGGGACCGTCCAGTCTGGACCGCATACTTGATCACTCGTGCATTAACGGCACCCCGGATAAGCCAGCAAACCACACTAACAGAGACTGCTTGGTGTTCAAATAGGCTGGTAAAATAAATGCCGAGAACAAGGACAAGGGGCTGCACAGCAACGATGACGAGGAGCCTCGGCGTCCTAACACAGGCGGACAGAAGAAATTTCCTCCCCAGCTGAAAACGGTCAATATGATCTGCGCCACCCACATTCCCAAACAGGAACGAAAGCGAGCACTACGGGACGTCTATGCGATGGAGCTAGTAGCCCCAAAGTTCAACCCATGGTCAGCCTATCCGACCTCTGATCGTAGGGATCACCCTACCAGCATTTGTGGCGGCGGTTCAGCTGCATTGGTCCTAGACCCAATCATCGACGGATTCCGCCTCACGCGAGTCCTTATGGACGGCGGCAACAGCCTGAACCTGCTTTCTCAGGACACAGTGCGCAAAATGGGCATCGACCCTTCAAGGATCAAGCCCTCCAAAACCACCTTCAAAGGTGTAATTCCAGGAGTAGAGGCCTGCTGCACGGGCTCCATAACACTGGAAGTGGTCTTCGGATCTCCGGATAACTTACGAAGCGAGGAGTTAATCTTCGACATCGTCCCTTTCTGTAGTGGCTATCATGCACTGCTTGGATGAACTGCATTTGCTCGATTCAATGCGGTACCATACTATGCATACCTCAAGCTCAAGATGCCAGGACCTCGCGGGGTTATAACAGTAAATGGAAACACATACCGCTCTCTCCGTACAGAAGAGCATACTGCAGCCCTCGCGGCAGAAGTACAAAGCATTCTTCTCCGGCAAACCACCAATCCGGCGACAACAACCCCGAACACCGTCAAGCGAGTCCGGAGTACCCTGCAACAGGATCGCCAGGCACGCCAAGAGCGCGACTAGCATTCGTGCCGCGCGTACACAATTACGCAGTCAAAAGACCATGGGCATAGGCGGAGCGCAATAGTGATGTGGTCAACAGTGCGGTTCAACCGCAACATACTTTAATAACCCCCTTTATCTTTCAGGACCCTACTTTTGGGCAGCCTCTTCAGAGAGCCGGATCACCGGACTCCTCATAGGAGGGAAAACCAAGGAGGCAAAAGGCTTCACGCACAAAGGGAGTACCCAGGTGGTATCTGTTAATGCTCGATATACCTGTTCTATATACCTACATGCGGCTCGCCCTTGGATAGGACATATCAAATAGTCCTATTTTTTATTCTTCTTAACACATCAATTGTACACATACGCCCGGATGTATTACCTTACAATGGGAAACAATATATAGCGTCAGCTTATTATTCCTATCAGCACATTTTTCCTATAAATGTTTATGGAATCCATACACCTTGGTACGTTCAGTTTGCGAGGGGCTTCTTATGGCGCGCCATAATATGACAAGATAAGTCCGAATACTTTCGACAGTGTGGCACCCCGAACTTATAGCATTATATGCATCAGCTCCGAATCATGTCTTGGGTCAATAGTTGGGTTTGCCTGCCTCCCTTGTTTTGGTACCTTATGTTACGTTATATCGGCTAAGGTAGCGTAGGGAGAACTACTGCGATTTTGTCCCGGTTCTTCCAGACGAGCACCTCAGTAGAGAAAGCCGAAAACTGACTATCATGATGCGGTGAGAGCTGGTCGCTATTCGAGAGGTCTTAAAATCCTTAAAGATTTTTCCGCTTTAGGGGAGGAGTCGGCCTTGTCCGATTTAGGCGTGTATAGCGCCCCAATTTGGCTTTCCAAATTCTCGGGGCTTCACCGCAATTTAAAATTGTAGACTTCTATGGTTAAGTGAGAGTTATAAAGCTGCATAGTCCGATTACCTTCTTCGCTGCACCAAACACCTCCTTCAAGGACCAAAAATTAGGATAAAAGAGTGTTTTGGGTTTTCCACGAACACCCCAGTACTAGTTACGTGGGGGCGGAAGCCGACGACTGGCCTACTATCAGAATTTTATAAACAGCCGCATAGAAGGTAATATTTTAAATCAACAAAGCGTTGTATAGGGCAAACAACTTCGTTTTTATATTACAAAAACGACAGGAGTACATTCACTCAAAGATCGTGTCCTTGGTACATTCATCGGCCACGAGGCGAGCGCCTTTCATAACGCCATCATAATATTTCTCGGGATAGCGATGCACCTTGCCCTCCGGCGGTCCATCCTTCACCAGCTTCTACACATCCAGCTTGCCCAATGCACCTTTCCACGGGCAAAGGCTCGGCGGGCACCCTCAATGCAAACAGACCGCTTGGTCACTTCAAGCCACGGGCAGGCATTTACCATCCGCTTTATCAGGCCGAAGTAGCTGGCGGGCAGGGGCTCACCAGGCCACATCCGGACTATGAAATCTTGCATAGCCACTTCGGCCACCCTCTGGAGTTCAACCAATTGCTTCAATTGGTCACTCAGAGCCATCGGGTGTTCGGCTCCAGCATACTCGGACCAGAACAGCTTCTCCGTCGAGCTCCCCTCTTCGACACGGTAGAACTCCGCGGCTTTCGATATGCTACATGGCAGATCTACGAATGCCCCTGGAGAGCTCCAAATTCGGGTAAGTAAAAGAAATGTCTCCTCCATATGCTTGCTTTGCATAAAGAATTTCTTACTCGCCGCTATCTTCTTGGCCGCTTGGATTTCCTGCTGGGCCTTTTGGGCTTCAGCCTTGGCGTCTTTCATGCTCAAAAGGGCCTTCACAAGCTCAGACTATTTTGTATTGAAGTCACGCTCCAAGGACTCGAACTTTTTGATGAGCTCCTGGAGCTCTTGCTGTACCTCGCCCACCCTAGCATTCTGCTTTTTCACGCTCAATGCGCTCCATGGCCGCCTTGTTTTCGGCCTTGGATAGTGCTTTCTTCAGGGCCGCCACTTCAGTCGTGGCCCCTATTACAAAATCATGACACATTTTTTTAGCATCACCAATTTTTCTTACTCTATATAATATGTGAACGGGGTATCACTCACCTTTGTTCTCTTCGAGCTGCCTCTTTGTGAGGTTGAGCTCCTCTTCGGCCTTCTCTAGGTCCCGTTTGAGTCCGATGACCTCGGCTGTGTGGGCAGCAGCGGCAAGCAGCACTGCCTGCTTATTCACGTAGACACCTACTGTTAGACTCCTACGGATTAGAATTGACCCTCCGTTTGGATTTTCTTTCCGAACACCAAACAGAGTATCAGGGGCTACTGTCTATCGGGTGATAATTTCACACACATTTGATTACTTACCTCAAAGCCTGTGAGGAGGCTGGTGCAGGCTTCAGTCAATCCGCTCTTGGCGGACCGAACCTTCTGAATCACCGCACTCATAAGAGTATGGTGCTCTTCATCCATGGAAGCGCCGCGAAGCACTTCCAGCAGACTATCCGGTGCCTCTGGCGCAACGGAAGTCATCGGCACGGTTGGCTCGCCCTCCATAGCAAGGGGCGACCTGCCCAAATCCGGAACCTTTGGAGGTTCCGGTACAGTGTCCGGCTGGGAGCCCAACTTGCTGCGGCTCTCGTCAGCATAATCTGCGGGGATCTTACGCCCCGTGTGCCCGGCGACTGGAATTTCTCCTTGGGGCATCTCCAGGGTCGCCTCCCCCTACTCTGGGACCCTTTGGGACAACACCTCCGTGTCATCCGCAGGCCGAGGGAAAGTGGCCGTCGGGAGCGAATTCATCGCCGAATCGCTCAAAGACCCATCCGAAGAGGATACCTCGGGATGGGCCCTGGCGGACTGCATATACATGTTCGGCGTTATAACAAACCATGAAGTTAAGTCGCACTAAAGTACAACAGAGTGCGGATACTTACGATCTTACTAGGGGCTTGCCCCTGGGCAGCCACTCCTCCTCGCTGTAGGCAGCCGTGGTGGAGTGATCCGGAAGGGACGCCTTTCCCTTCTTGGGCGTCCTAGCCTCCCCCTACAGGGCGGCTTTCCTTTTCTTATCCTCCCCAGTATGGGGAGGCGGAATTTCCTCGTGTTTCCCCCCGCCTCCGCGGGAGGAATCTACCTCGTCGTCCTCGGACGACGAGCCTATGATGGCCTTGCACCGGGGACCCTTCCTGGTCCCCTGGGCCGCCCTCTTAGGCCCTTCGGCCTCCCCAGATGGGGCTGCCCTTTCCTTTTCCTCCTCCCCTTCGTGGGAGGAGTGTGCCTCATCGTCTTCGGACGAGACATCCGATACAACCTTACATCGGAGACCCTTCTTGGTCCCTAGGGCCTTCTTTTCGGCCTTCTTTTCCGGTACCTTGTAAGGCGCCGGGACTAGCATCTCTGTCAGGAGAGTGGTTGCTGGACCTTCTGGTAGTGGAGCCGAACAGTCGATCCGCTCCGCCGTCACCACGTAATCCTGATTAAATACACATGATGACTTAAAATCTCCCATGAGTATGCTGGGAGAGCAAAATCTGGTGATGGTTAGAAAACTCACCGGATGGGGGAGCCGCGTGGCGTGAAGTCCGCGGTCCTCGGTTGTGGGAGGAGGTATTTCAGAGGCCTTGAACAACAGCTTCCATGTGCCCTTGTGTGTCATGCCATAAAGCTCTTGAAGTGTCTGGGGTTCGGCCGGAACGAACTCCCACAGATTAAATGCCCGTCTTTGGCACAGAATAATTCGGCGGACGAGCATGACCTGGACCACGTTGACAAGCTTGATTTTCTTGATGCAGTTCTGAAGTCCTGTCAGCTCTGCAGGTTCACCCCAGGCCAGGCCCTTCTTTTCCCAGGAGGTGAGCCGCATGGGAATTCCGGATCGGAATTCGGGGGCCGCCGCCCAGTTGGCGTCGCGTGGCTCGGTGATGTAGAACCACCCCGATTGCCACCCTTTCACGGTCTCCACGAAGGATCCGTCAAGCCAGGTAACATTGGGCATCCAGCCCACCATGGTGCCTCCGCACTCCGCTTGCTGGCAGCTCACGATCTTCGGCTTCACGCAGAAGATTCGTAGCCACACGCCAAAGTGGGGCTTGATGCGAAGGAAGGCCTCACACACAATGATAAACACCGAGATGTTAAGGACAAAATTTGGGGCTAGATCATGGAAGTCCAGTCCATAGTAAAACATGAGCCCACGGACGAAGGGGTGAAGTAGATATCCCAATCCACGGATGAAGTGGGCGAGGAACACGACCCTCTCGTGGGGTCCCGGAGTCGGAATGATCTGCCCTGCGTCCGGCAGCCGGTGCGTGATATCTGTGGCTAAGTATCCGGCCACCCGGAGCTTCGTAATATGCTCCTACTTGACGATGGAGGCCACCCACTTGACTCTTGCTCCGGACATGTTTGGCTGTGCGGAAAAGTTGTGAACTAGGGCACTGGAGCTCGAGGGGGCAAGAATGGATAAGCGAAGGAGGAAGAAGGCATGGGTAAAAATGAGGAATCATTATCCCTTTATAGAGGCGACGAAAACGGTGCGCCTCCCCACTTGCCCGTTGAAAATCGCTTATTTCCCAAATGCCACGATTGATGGCGCGGTTGGGTTACCCTTACCCGTATTGATGAGAATCCCATGATAAGGGGACATGATCTCTGCTTCGACAAGACATGCCGAGGAAACCGCCTCGCGATATGTGCTGTAGCTGGCTGTGGGAAGACGGTTCAATAATGACTCGACCATGGTGACGTGTCACGTTATCTAAAGTTGTCAGCAGATTATATTTGTGGAATATCATTCTCTCTACGGTGGAATGCGAAAGTCGTTTTGCAGAGCCGGACACAATTTAAGTGTTCGATGTTTACTTTGGAGCATTCGAAGATGGAACCCGCCTTGCAATGCCGAAGATGAACTGTGCGCTGGACTCATCGTCATTGAAGCCTCGTTCAGGGGCTACTGAGGGAGTCCTGGATTAGGGGGCATCCGGACAGCCGGACTATATACTTTGGCCAGACAGTTGGACCATGAAGATACAAGACTCAAGACTTCGGCCCGGGTCCGGACGGGACTCTCCTTCACATGGAAGACAACTTGGCGATCAGGGTATTAGATTTCCTTCTTTTTAACCGATTCTGTGTTAACCCTAGCCCCCTCCGGTGTCTATATAAACCGGAGGGTTTAGTCCTTAGAGACAATCATAATCATCATAGGATAGCGTCTAGGGTTTAGCCACTACGATCTCGTGGTAGATCAACTCTTGTAATACTCATATCATCAAGATCAATCTAGTAGGAAGTATGGTTTTACCTCCATCGAGAGGGCCCGAACCTGGGTAAAACATCATCTCCCTAGCCTCCTATTACGATTAGCCTTAGACGCATAGATCGGGACCCCCTACCCGAGATCCGCCGGTTTTGACACCGACAGGCGGCCGCTCCTGCTTTCAGATCCGGGCCTCTGCTGCGGCTCGCGTCCTAAGCCAACAAGGGTCTAGATTGGGGATCCTCTGAAGAAGCATTGATGCTGCAAAAGCATATCAAGATTATGATAGAAAAGGACATCACCCTTGCTGATGTGGTCCAGGTGATGCTTATCCGTCGAGCTCTTCCCTGCCAACGACGGCCTCTCAAAATGTGGGAGTTTAATCCGGAAGGTCCACGGACCCTGCAACAATTCTTTGGCACGATGCATAAAGGGATCTGCAAGCTTCTCTTCAAGAGCCAGAAGATGTGGCCAAGGACGTCTGATGATACCGGCCTCGACTGCAACAATCCGGCCTCCCCAGTAAGTATGATATTTTCGAACATTACCTAGTTCGTCAATGTTCGGGAGGGCTACTAAAAATACCATCCCCTGAACAGGACTTGATAAAGAAGGCAGAGCGGATCAAATGTCTGGCACCGCTCCCTGATGACCCAGCCAAGCCTCTGTTGATGAGGATGCTGGTCCTGGCACCCTACCAGGCGCTAGTGAAGAAGGACAAGAAGAAGAAGGGCAAGGATGCCGACGGTGGCCTCCACCATGAAGGTACTTCGGGCACTATGTCCGGAGGGACCGAGGCTCCTTCCTCTCATGAGGGAGACGAAGATGAGGACGAGGCGGAGGAGGAACAAGAGAACCCTCCTCCAAGAGGGAAAAATAGGGCAGCCTCCATAGATCCGGAGGAGGGGGCGTCCAAGAGGGGAACGATATCCCTCTCGGACGACTCAGATTCGGACGCTGAAGCTATCCCCAAGCACCACCCCCGAGCCAAGCCCCTTGCCACATCGTAAGTACCTTAGGATGCTTCACATACATCCTATCTTTTATAAATTGTAAGAATAATATTAAATCATGTGTTGCAGTCCGGCCCGCGATCTCCCTCATGAATCATCGTCATCGGGGGATCTTCCACCGGAGATGATGTAGAGCGAGACGCCTCCACAAGCTTTACCCACCTCCTAGGGCGGATAACACTAAGGTGTCGTCCCAAAGTATCTCTCCAGGCTTCAGAGAGGTGCAGGAGAGGACCAAGCAGAGCCAGAGGATAACACCTTGGCTGCCGAGAACATGGGGGGCGCAACCCTCATGGAGACCGACAACGGGGGTCTTGGATCATCCGACCCCCGGCCGGATACTGCTCCGGAGATACGAACCACTCCAGAGTCAGCAGCCCCCTCCAAGGGAGGGGAAAGCGGCCTATTCCGGCGGTGACCTCTACTAATCCGGTGGTGCCGAACATGCTGATGGACGCTCTGCAAAATGCGTCTGTCTTGGAGGAGCATTGTACCTTGATAGGTATGGTTGTTGAGAAGATTCAGTCCGCTAAAATCGGGCCGAATGAAGCCTTCACGAGCATACTAATATGCTTCGAGGTATGCGATGTAATGTCTTTAGCCGCTTTACATATGAAAAATATGCTTGTATGTAGATAGTAGCCCCTGAGATTTTGTTCGGCCCATGAAGAAGGGCGAATAGAGGATCTATAGATAGCCGCAGGAAATAACATAATTATCTTTTTGTTAAAAAAACAGGCTTCGCTGTTAGCGGCGACCGCTCAGGCCGCTGAAGTTTCCGAACTGAAGCAGAAACTATAGCTGGCTGACGAGGACATTATCCTTATTAACAAGTGGCTCAATGAGGCGCAAGGTATGTTTCATGTACTCCATACATGATTGTATTAATTTGCAGGCACTAAGTTGAAGCTTACACGCTGCTATATGCATAATTGCAGATGGCGCTGCTGAGGTCGAGATCCTTAGGGGTGACCTGGCCCGGGTAATAGAGTAGGCAAGGGTGAGTAATGCAGTCGCTGATAAAGCGGCTGTGTATTTGAAGGCTGAACAGGCCACCCGGCGCCAGTTTAAAGAGCGGGTATCCAAAGTGGAGCAAGAGCTCAAGGACGCCACTCGCAGGTGTGAGTCCCTTGAGGAAGAGAATAAAGCTAAGGCGGCCGAACTCGCCATGTCCCTTCAGGAAGCCCAAGAGGCGAGGTCCGAATCCCGAGCGGCTCGCGAGGAGATCCGATAGGCAGGACTGATAGCGGCTGGTAAGCCCTTTCTTTTACAGTCTAAGTTTGGCGATCAGAGGTATGCCTTGCTTAATCGACTATGGAGTTCTCCAGACGCTTTTGCGGATCTTCCGAAGAGTGCCGCCGATGCCGCGCAATTCTTCCGAGCCTAGGAGGGGCATGTGACGAAGAAGCTGTTCTGGTCATAGTTTGCAACGCAGGAGCGCTCGGCGCAGTTGAACGACCAAATGGCGCAGTGGGCCGAGCTGCATAAGATGTCCAGAGCGGCTATGAAGGATGTCATAGTCCGTCTGTGGCCAGCCAAACCCATTCCGAGCAGCTATTTTGGCCTAGTGCGGCGACTCGTCGATGCCTTGCCCTGAATTGATGCAATCAAGCGGTCAGTGTGCATAGAAGGTGCACAGATGTCCTTCGCCCGTGTCAAGATGCACTAGGAGAAGATGAAGGCCGTTGTTATTGCAGTTGAGGGTCCTCCCAGAGGCAAGGACCACCGCATGCTGGAGAACTACTTAGAAGACGTCCTAGAGGGTGCTCACTTGATAGAGGGTCAATGATCAAAGGACATTATGTTCAAATAATTGTATCCGAATGACCCGGCTATTTTTATTATATATATTAAGGCTTTGTGATATATATGTGCCATTGCCTGAAAGTTCTTTCCTCCTGTGCGGCCATTTTTGTATTCCAGAGAGTTTTCCAGTCATCGGCTTTGGCCCCCACGTAGATACTACAGGGGTGTTCAGAATGGCACATGATCACACTTCACCTAACGCCTTGGTCCGTAAAGGAGGTGTCAGTGTGGCGAACCAGTCAATTGGACTATGTGGCTTTACCACTCTCACTTAGCCATAGGAGTTTGACGATGGGGCTATAAGATAGCCCCTGGTATGTACGCAGCTATCCAGATGCGGATGCGTTACATATGTGACCGGAAAGATAGTCCTTTGTATAATACGGAAAAAATCGCTAAAGATTTTGTAAGTCGCCGAGTGGATGACCAGCTCTCACCACATCATGATAGTAAGTTTTTGGCTTTCCCTACTGAGGTGATTGACCGGACGAACCAGAAACACAATCGCAGTAGTTCTCCATTTACTACCCGGCCTAGCCGAACAAACGGAACGTAAGGTAGCAAACACAAGAGCCGAGCAACCCAACTATTTACCAAAGACATGAATCAGAGCTGATGCATATAATGCCGAGTTCAGGACACCGAAGTGTGCTATAAAGCTATTCGGGCTTTTGTTTGGCAACACATATGTGGCCACATGGAGCCCCTGGCAATGGGTACTGAGGTGTGTGAGTGAAACAACTGGGGAGACGGAATACAGATTTAAGAATAAGGTCGATACCGAAAAGATTGTCCTCACTAGAATCTGATTAATACGTCAAAACGTGATCTTATGGAGGGCACCATAAGCACCAAGGCCATTTTACATCCCGGGGTTCTAAGAATAAGGAGAAAAGCTCGATACATGTCCTTGAATAAAGTCTGGTCTAAACAATCCTTTGGGCATCCTGCCGCATGTCTGCGCCGCTTTCGCCTTGGAGAGAGAGGTTCCTTAAGAGGAATGGTCTTCGACTATCTGCACAAAACTGGGCTCGAAGAGAGTCCTTGTAAGTCCTAGGATGTATAGGTTTGAATACACCTGTGGTAGAAGAGAAAAAATAATCAAAGAAAAAAAAGGTGGAAGGTCATACAGGGTCAAACCATACTATAGACCTGTCTATATTGTGCTTCCGTTGATGCCCAAGGTATTTTGAATGCATTATTGTGCATGCGCGATATGAATTCCACGGGTGTGTACGGCGATCGACGGAGGCGAAACTGCCAGTCTAGCTCTGGGATTACCGAGCTGTCAGCATGCGGGACTGACCGGACTTGTTTAACAATGTCCGGTGATTTGATGGCCAATGAGGTGTGCGGCTTGATAGGGCCGCTCTATACTTCGGCCGCGACGGCTGCAGTGTGCTCCTCCGTACGGAGGGAGCGCTTCGTGTTTCCATTGACTGTTGTGACGCCACTTGGACCGGGCATCTTGAGCTTTAAATAATCATAGTGCGGGACCATGTTGAATCGAGCGAAAGTGGTTCGTCCGAGCAATCTATGATAACCACAGCAGAAGGTGACGATATCGAATATCAGGTCTTTGTTGTGGAAGTTGTTTGGTGAGCCGAAGATGACTTCCAATGTTATTGAGCCCGAGCAACGGGCCTCCACACTAGGTATTACTCCTTTAAAGGTGGTTTTAGTGGGCTTGATTCTTGACGGATCAATACCCATTTTGTGGATAATATCATGGTAAAGCATGTTAAGACTACTGCCGCTTTCCATTAGGACTCGCATGAGCTGGAATCCGTTGATGATTGGGTCGAGGACCAAAGCTGCAGAACCTCCATGACAGATACTGGTCGGGTGGTCCTTTCGATCAAAGGTAATCGGACAAGCCGACCATGTGTTGAATTTTGGGGCGACCGACTCTACGGCGTAGACGTACCTTAATGCGCGCTTGGGCTCCCACTTGGGGATGTGAGTGACGTAGATCATATAAACTGTTTTGACCTCGGAGGGGAATTTCTTCTGCCCCCCTGTGTTCGGTGGGCGAGGTTCTTCATCGTCGCCCTCGCTGGGGCGGCCCTTTCCCATTGTGTTTGGCGTTGAGCTTGCCGGCCTATTTAAAGAGCCAACCATTTCTGTTGGTATCATTGACAGGTTTATCAGGGGTGCCATGAATCTGGCAAGGCCGATCAAGTATTCTGTCCAAACTGGATGGACCATCTCTGTTTCCTTTGAATGGCTTCTTCCGTTTACCGGATTTGGAGCCACTGAATCCAGCTTTGACCGACGTGTCTTCGTTATTGTTTTGATGCTTGTGCTTGTTGTGTCGTGGCTTGCCATTGCCATCCCTGGCTTCAGAGGTGCTTAGGTAATTGGTGCTATTGCTTCTACGAGCTAGCCAGCTATCTTCTCCCTCGCAAAAGTGGTTCATAAGTGTGGTAAGGGCTGCCATGGACTTCGGCTTTTCTTGGATGAGGTGTCGGGCGAGCCACTCATCTCAAACGTTGTGTTTGAAGGACGCGAGGGCTTCGTCGTCTAGACAATCCACAATCTGGTTCTTTTTAATTAAGAACCTGGTCCAGAGCTTCTGGGCTAATTCTCCGGGTTGCTGCATTATGTGACTAAGGTCATCGGCGTCTGGGGGCCAAACATAGGTACCTTGGAAGTTGTCTCTAAAGGCGTCCTCCAAGTCTTCCCAGCTACCAATAGAGTTTTCCGGGAGGCTGTTCAGCCAGTGCCGTGCTGGTCCCTTAAGTTTTAGGGGGAGGTATTTGATGGTCATCACCGCGGGCCATGTGGATGTGGAGAAGAAAATCTTCAATCCATACTGCCGGATCTGTTTTGCCATCGTATGATTCAATGTTCACGGGTTTAAACCCTTCTGGGAACTGGTGCTCCATTATCTCATCCATGAAGCATAGGGGGTGTGCGGCGCCTCTGTATCGGGCAGCGTCACGATGCAGTTCGGATGAAGGTTGTATGTGGTTTTCGGCTCGAGTGAGGTTGTGCTTGTTGCGCCAGGCCTGGTGGTCGTCTTCTTACCCCGGGGCACGCCCCCTTGATCCATAGATTGATCTGGTATGACCGGCTCTATTGTCCAGGTCCTGTCGCAGGTCATACGTGTATCTTGCAGCGACTGACTCTCTGCCTCTTTGGCGAGGTGGTGCGGGCTGGTGTTTGGCTTGAGTCGCCGCTGTGTCCTGGCCACGAGGTGGTCGGCCAGGTCCGTCAGTAGCGTTACGCATTGTCGGTATATGCTCCAGGGCCTCATTGTCGAATTGGGGTAGAAGCTTGCGCTTTGGGTAACTCTTAGTTGGGCGTTCGAACCCGTAATCCTCGGCTGCCAGGACATTAGTCCATCTGTCATTGAGCAAATCCTGATCAACTTTAAGCTTCTGCTGCTTCTTTTTCAGCCTTCTTGCAGTGGCTATTAGTCGGCGCTTAAAGAGATCTAGTTCGAGGGGTTCCTCCGGCACGATGAAATCTTCGTCGCCGAGGCTTACATCATCCTTGGAGGGTGGTAGATAATTACTATCCTCCGAGTCCTCATTCCCGACCGGTCTGTTAGGGTTAATTTGCCCATCCTCCCAATCGTCCTATTCGAATGTCGGCTCGATAGCGGCTTCAGGGTCTTCGGCGTTCTCCGGAGTGTTATTGTCTCTGTTGCCGGTGTTGCAGTCTTTGTCGCGATGCAATTTTGAGTGGCGCCGCTGACGTCGACGCTTCGGAGGTGCTCCAGCAGGTTTATCCTCAACCGGATCCTTCCTGCTGTCATCGTCATCCTTTTTGGGTGTGTCCACCATGTACGCGTCGTATGTGGAAGTGGCCGTCCAGCGTCCGATGAACGGCGGGTTCTGTCTCTTCTCATCTCCGGCATCGTCATCCATACTGTCGATGTCTTTGGAATCATAATCGAGCATGTCGGTTAAATCCTCGACATGGGCTACAAAGTGGGTGGTGGGTGGGACGTAAACTTCTCCACTCTTAGCCCCTAGTATGGGTTGGGCGTAGTTCGGTAGTGATTCTTCTGCAATGACGAGAGATCGCATTAAGTCAAGGCCCTCATTTAAGAGCGAGGTTTGGACAGGGAAGCGAGAGTCCATGGAGTTGGACAAGGCAGAAATTCCCTGGCCAAGCTCACATGACGCAGACCTCGATAGTTCGGAGCTAGTCTCCGGAGGCGAGTCCGGCTTCATGATGATAGGGGGAGCCTGGCGTAACTCCGGGCCTTCTGGTGACGCGATCCCCTCTGGTTCTCCCATGTCAAGCATATAGCTGCAGAGAGTCCGACGGCATTTAAACTCTAGTCTTCGGACCCGGTGATGCGCTCCGGATCTAAGGCCAGAGCACTGGTTGGGGCCGCGAACCCTTGGAAGATCAAGTGTCGTCAGTTATCAATTACATAGTTCAGATTTGCAAAACTGATCTGATGACCAGGGGCGTAGCTCTCAATCTGCTCCAGATGAACAGTCGAGTTGGCGCGCAGTGCAAAGCCGCCGAATACGGAAACTTGGCTGGGGAGAAAAGTCTCCCTTAAGTCAGTATGGTTGTAGATTATCAAGGGAGCCATCGATCCTTCTAACGACGACATAGTGGAACTCTCAATGAAAGCACGAATGCCACTGTCAGAACCGGCAGATCTCGGGTGGGGGTCCCGAACTGTGCGTCTGAGGATCAAAGGTAATAGGCGACGGGGGGACAGGATGTTTACCCAGGTTCGGGCCCTCTTGATGGAGGTAATACCCTACATCCTTCTTGATTGACTTTGATGAGTATAGGGGTAACAAGAGTTGATCTACCTCGAGATCGTAATGGATGAACCCTAGATGTTTAGCCTGTATGATTATGATTACCCCTACAAACTAAAACCTCTGGTTTATATAGACACCGGAGGGGCCTAGGGTTGTACAGAGTCGGTTTATAGAGAAAGGAAAAATATATTATCCGAACGCCAAGCTTGCCATCCGCGCAAAGGAGAGTCCCATCCGGACATGGGGGAAGGTCTTTGATCTTGTGTCTTCACGGCCCATTAGTCCGGCCCATATCACATAGCCCGGACGCCCGAGGACCCGCTAGTCCAGGACTACCTCACCTCAAGCTTCTTCTTGGAGGTCCTTTCCATGAGGCCTCTCTGGACCTCTGCATTTGTGCGCTCGGCCTGGCCGTTGCTCCTGGGATGTGCAACCAAAGCATAGCATATCTACGTTCCAAGGTTAGCACAGTATGTTTTGACAAGGTTGCTGGTGAACTGCGAACCATTTTTGGTGATGATCCTATTAGGAACCCCAAACCGGCTCACGAGGCCGTTGATGAACTTGACGGCCGAGCCGGCCAGGATGGTGCGGACAACTTCTATCTCCGCCCACTTGGTGACCTTGTTGATGGCGACGTAGAGGTAGCGGTGGCCCCCAGGTGCTCAAGGGAATGGTCCCAGGATATCCAGACCCTAGACCGCGAATGCCCACGTGAGTCGGATGGTCTGGAGGCCCTGAGCAGGCTGATGGATCTGCTTGGCTTGGAATTGGCAGGCTTCACAGGATTTCACCAGCACGGTGGTGTCGTTGAGTGCCGTGGGCCAGTAGAACCCGCTGCGGAACGCCTTGCCCACAAGGGTGTGTGATGAAGAGTGATGTCCGCAGTATCCGTCATGTATGTCGGCCAGCAGCTCGAGCCCTTGCTCCCTGGAGATGCACCGCAAAGAAACATCGTTGGGCCGCTTACGGTACAGCTCACCGTCCGGGAAACAGTACGCGGTGGCCTTGCGAGCCACGCGCTTGGCGCCTTCCTCCTTCTTCGGCAGGGTCCCCTGAAGCAAGTAGACCTTGAACTCCTCAGTCCAGCACCCCTCCTTAGGCTCGAGCGCGAGGAGTAGATAGGCCCCCGAGGTTGGGCTGCACATAGGGGCGCCTGTCGTAGGGGTTTGGGAAAGGTCCTCCTGAGGCGGTGCCGGTTCCGCAGCAGGCGAAGTTGCTGATGGCTTGAAGAGACATTCCTCAAAAATTCCTGGCTCCCGAGGCAGCCGCCGGGACGCCCTTTCGGCAATGTCATCTGCCTCTTTGTTTGTTCCTGGTGGCACATGTTGTAATTCCAAGCCCAAGAATTGTTTTTCCATTTTGCGTACCTCTTCCAGGTATGCTTCCATGTGCTCGTCCTTCGGGGTGTACTCTTTGTTGGAGAAGTTGACGAGGAGCTAGGAGTCACCCCTAATGGTGAAGCGCTTCACCCCCAGCGCCACTGCAGCTCTGAGGCCGGCAGTTAGGCCCTCATACTCTGCGATGTTGTTGGAGACCTTTTCGCCCTGCTGGAAGCAGAGTTGTACAGTGTAGTAGAGCTTGTCCTTGGTGGCTGAAATGAGCACTGCTCCAGTCCCCGCGCCCTGACGCGCAAACACAACGTCGAAGTACATGATCCACCCGTCCGGCGCCTCGTCTCTGGGCAGGAGGGAACATTCCTTGCATACTTCACAGTCAGGGACGTCGGTCCATTCTGCCATGAAATCTGCGAGGGTCGTGCCCTTGATGACCCTGGTGGTGTTGAACTCTAGCTGGAACAGTTGTAGCTCGTGTTCCACTCTGCGACCCTTCTAGCAGTGTTAGGGCTCCGGAGTACCCTCTCCAGTGGGTAGGTTGAGACGACCTTGATGGGGTGGAATTGGAAGTAGTGGTGCAACTTCCGGGAGGCGACGAGGAGCGCGAGCAACAGCTTTTGTGGCATGCGGGTAGCGCACCCGCACCTCCCACAGCACCGTGCTGACGAAGTAAACTGGATGCTCGATGAGGGAGGAGGCATTGGCGAGGTCTTCTGTCTCTTGAGAGTGCTGGCCTTCAGGGGTCTTGCTGTTCATCGCATCGGCCGCGGCCTCATGAGCCCCATTCTCAGGAGCCCCGCCTTCTGGGAGATCGGCTGGGGCCTCAGGAGCGACATGGACCGGAGGTGCAGCTGAGGCCTCAAGACCACCATCCTGGAGCCGCAGCGTCTTGCGTGGCGACGAGGTGCCCCACCATGGGCCCTCTGTCAGGCGCTCTACCCTTAGTGCCACCAGAGCCGCGCTAGTGGAGTGAGGAGTGGCGGCCAGGTAGAGCACCAAGGGCTCGAGGGGGCGTGGTGCCACCATCACCAGTGGGCTGGTGAGATATCTCTTGAGGTCCTGGAAAGCCACGTCAGCTTCTGGGATCCACTCGAACGACCCCTTTCTTTTTATCAGTTTGGAGAATCGGAGGGCGCGCTCCCATAACTTGGAAATGAAGCGCCCCTGTGAGATCACATAGCCCGCCAGCTTCTGCATCTGCTTGAGGGTTTATGTCAGGCTCATGTCTTCTATGGCGTTGACTTTCTTCGGCCTTGACTTTCTTCGGGTTGGCCTCGATTCCTCTGTGTGACACTAGGAAACCCAGCAGCTTGACAGAGGGATGCCAAACACACACTTCTCGGGGTTGAGCCGCAGGTGGACCTTGCGCAGGCTGGCAAATGTTTCCTCCAGGTCCCCAAGCAGATCCTTGCATCTCGAGACTTCACTACTATGTCATCGACGTCAGCCTCAGCGTTCCTCCCGATCTATTGGCCCAGAGCGATAAGCATTAGCCCCTGAAAGGTGACTCTAGCATTACGCAGCCCGAACGACATGCATGTGTAGCAGTACACCCCGCATGGGGTCAGGAGCGCCGTCTTCTCCAAATCTTGCACAACCATCTTTATCTGGTGGTAGCCCGAGAAGGCATCCTAAAAGCATAGCAGATCACACTTGGTGGTGGAGTCGACGATCTGAATGAAGCGCGGGAGCGGAAAGTGGTCCTGTGGGCAAGCCTTGTTGACACTAGTAGAAAACATGGCTTTCGTTCGGGCCAGATAAGCCCATTAGTCCCGGTTAAGTCATGAGCCGGGACCCATGGGCCCATTGGTCCCAGTTTGTGAGGCCAGGGAGCCTGCCGGGCCTCGTGGGGGCATTGGTCCTGGTTCGTCCGGCCCCTTTGGTCCCTATTGGTGGGACGAACCGGGACCAATGGGCCTCGCTCCAGGCCCACCACCATTGTTCCCGGTTGGTGGCTTGAACCGGGACCAAAGGCTGGTCCTTAGTACCGCTTCAAGCCATGAACCGGGACCAATGATGTGCCTATATATACCCCCTCACATAAGAGCAGAGCACACTGCTCTGTTTTTTCTGGCCGGCGAGGGGAGAGGGCTTTGTGGTGCTCTAGCTCACGTCCTATGCACACGAGGTGTTCGATGGAATGCCCGAGACACACTACTTAAGCTTTCTCTCCTCCAAGCTTGACCTCCAAGTGCAATTTTCCTCAATATTTGTCTAGGTTTAGTGGTCCGTCATGTCCCGTCCCCGTCTTCACCGCCGTCGATCGCCCGTGCCGATCTCGTCGCTGGCACCACCGTGATGAGCCTCTTGTTCTCATCTTCCTTATGAAAGGGAAAACTTCTTACTTGAATGTTTAGATAGATACTTGTATAATTTTCTTCCTTTTATTATTGCTTCTTATTATATAGTGCGATGGTTTTGGTATCCGCCCCCGTCGGCCCTCGTCCTGTCTATGATTCGGATGTGGTATATATTATCTTTATAACTATTTGGTTCATTTATTGTTTATGACGTGACATAGATTTGTGGCACCCCGGCTCAGAGAAACTGGAACACCCCGTATTCCAGCCTAGAGATCGAGAAGAAGTCTCTGGAATACGGCACTTCTTGACATAGAACAAATCAGCTCTTATTACAAGAATAATAATACACGGGTATGATGTTACAAAGAATCACATCAGCACGGTGACACTAGGCCTGCGATACTACACTTGCACTATCCTAGCAGCGGAACAACTCGAAGCAGCGGAAATCTTCTAGCAGCGGAACAATGATGAAGGTGGTGAACTCCACTTTGTAGGGACTCTGACTGGGACATGATCTAGCTCGCACGAACGGAAACCACAACAAGCAATCAAGCAATCACGACATCACCTGCAACCTGGCATGAAACGCCATGTCAGTACATTGAATGTACTTGCAAGCTCACAACAACCAAAAGCTTCAAGGCAAGACAACAACATAGCATTAAGCAGGTTAATTAAATTGACAGCTACCATGATACAACAACAACTACTAAATATGAAACTACTACAATACTGATAAATCACAATCTCAGATCTCCAAAACCATATCTCTCTTGGCTAACCGGCCAAGCAATATACCATCTCGATCACCTCGTGATCAAAACCCAACGGTCATCATTCACGGATCACAGACGGACCAACCTCGTCGTCTTGGATCGGGTTACCTTGTAACAAAACGGTGATCTTTCTAGCATTCACAACCATGACCAACACTTGGTCTCAAACGGTGATCTTTCCGGCGATCACTACCATGACCAACACTTGGTCTCCAACATCATCATCAACATCCTGCCAATCTGTACTGCTCAAAATATCAACCTATAAATCACCTATAAGTCATTCCGTCATGTGAGTGTTGATAAAATGGTGTGACATAGTATGAACCCATGCCCATCACTGAGGACGCGACTATAGATAGTTTAAACAAACACACTCTGCAGAGGTAGCGCACTTTACCCACACCACGGAACCCATGGCCTCACACTCCTATTCGGGTGGACCAACTGCGTTCCGACAACACCGATCTACTGCCATGACACTCTCTCGGCCACTCGGATTCGCTCCCCACTAGGCTAGTCCTGGGTGGCCCCGTGTCTACCAAAGACACCAACGACCACCGACGTGGCCAAAACAATAAATCGTCCCAAATGGGGACATGTGCACATAACAACAACGACGGGCACACAAGGCTTATGTCCACCTACCTGATCAGGGTAGCGCGCGCCCATAACCTTCCCTCGTTGGAGGCACCGCCGAGAGACACGACGATCGCATCGCATTAGGGCCTTCCCGTAAAGGCAAATGTGGTTGCACTGGAGAAAGCCCGGTTCGGTGGCACCTGACCAACTTAATGATGGAATTTATCCCAAAAATAGAATTGTGCTAACTGATACTCCGATATCAACTATCAAACTATAATCCAAGTCATAGCAAGATCCAACAAATAATCCGAGCATAATATCATTATACCAAAATACTCTGAGGATAGCATCACACTACTATCATGATGAATCTGAAATGTCACACCCCTAGCCTTGCTATGCACTTCGGCTAGCTTGGTTGTTGCATCATGTCTAAATTTATTTGAAAGCTGAAATGGGGATTGCTCAAACCCTAGCACCAGATCAAATCAACTAGGTTCAAATAATAAATATTCTCAATGAACCCAAAATGCCCTTTCGAAAAGTTCATCATTTTTGGATTTGTTTAAAACCTCTGCCAAAAATGGTGCACATATTTCTAGGTCCATTTTGGATTTTCGAATTAATTCATAAAGTATTTGAATTTGGGCATTTAAATGCTATAAATAATTTAAATGCTCAAATAATTCTGAAACTAAATGAGGGTTGTTGCATATATTTCAAATAGTGCCCAAAATTATTTTCTGGATTTTAGAAAATGAGTTAGTATTTTTACTAATTCAAAACAGATCAAAATAAATAGAAAACAGAAACAAATTAGCAGAGAGAGAAGAGAGAACTTACCTGGCTTACCTGCAGCCCACCTGGCCTGGCACTGTTGGCCCAGGCCACCAGGTCCTCCACCGTCTTCAACCTCCTGCCAGTGGGCAGGAGGGTGTGTGTCTGCCGTGCGCCCACACGCGCGCGCCACCTCCTACTTGGTTGGCCTCCCCGACCCCTCAGCACGACGCCACACACCACCCTGGGCCCCTCTCACTCCTACCCCGCGATCATTGTCGGTGTCAAAACCGGCGGATGTTGGGTAGGGGGTCCCGATCTGTGCGTCAAGGCTGATGGTAACAAGAAGTAAGGGACACAGATGTTTACCCAGGATTGGGCCCTCTCGATGGAGGTAAAACCCTACTTCCTGCTTGATTAATATTGATGATATGGGTAGTACAAGAGTAGATCTACCATGATGGTATGAATGTAATTATGATCGGCCTTCTACGGACCAACCTCTCCGGTTTATATAGACACCGGAGAGGGCTACGGTTTTCATGGAGTCGGTTATAAGGAAGGAAATATAATATCTGGACCGCCAAGCTTGCCTTCCACGCCAAGGAAAGTCCTATCCAGACACGGGCCGAAGTCTTGAGTCTTGTATCTTCATGCTTCAATAGTCCGGACGTTGTACATAGTCCGGCTGTCCGGGTACCCCCTAATCCAGGACTCCCTCGGTAGCCCCTAAACCAGGCTTCAATGACGATGAGTCCGGCGCGCAGTATTATCTTCGGCATTGCAAGGCGGGTTCCTCCTCCGAATACTCCAAAGTAATTATCAAACACGTAGATCGTCTCCGGATCTGAGAAATGATCTTCACATACCACCGTAGAGAGAATGATATTCCACAAATGCATTCTGCTGACAACTTTTTCTGATGACGTGACACGTTATTATGATCGGATCCATTATTCGAACCGTTTCCACACAACGAGCTACAACACATATGACGAGGCGGTTTCTGTGACACGTCTTGTCAAACCAGAGACCGTGTCCCTTTATTACGGGATTCTCATCAATACGGGTATGGTTAATCTAACCGTGCCATTAACCGTGGTGCTTGGGAAACAAGCGATTCCCAACGGGCAAGTGGGGAGGCGCACCGCTTCCGGCGCCTCTATAAAGGGATAAGATTCCCCCATTTTCACCCACGCCTTCTTCCTCCTTTGTCCACTCTTGCCCCCTCGAGCTCCAGCGCCCAAGCGCAAGTCTTCCCCGCACAGCTAAACATGTTCGAAGCAGGAGGCAAGTGGGTGGCTTCCACCGTCAAGGAGGAACACATCACCAATCTTCGGGCGGCCGGATACTTGGCCGCGGACATAGCGCACTGTCTACCAGATGCCGGGCAGGTCATTCCGACCCCAGGACCACACAAGAGGGTAGTGTTCATTGCCCAATTCGTCCGTGGACTGGGATTTCCACTCCATCCCTTCATCCGCGGGCTTATGTTCTACTACGGGCTGGATTTTCACGATCTGGCCTCGAATTTCATCCTCAACATCTCGGCGTTCATCATCGTGTGCGAGGCTTTCCTCCGCATCTGGCCTTACTTCGGCCTATGGCTGCAAACCTTCTGCGTGAAGCCGAAGGTGGTAAGAGGCCAACAAGCGGAGTGCGGAGGGACCATGGTGGGAAGAATGCCCAACGTCACATGGCTCGATGGCTCCTTTGCGGAGACCGTAAAAGGATGGCAGTCGGGGTTGTTCTACATCATTGAGCCGCATGGCACTAACTGGGCGGCGGCCCCCGAGTTTTGATCTGGAGCCCCAATGCGGCTTACCTCCTGGGAGAGGAAGGGCCTATCCTGGGGCGATTCCACGGAGCTGGCCGGACTCCAAACAGGCGTCAAAAGCATGAAGGACAAGAACATCAAGCTGGTCAACGTGATCCAGGTCATGCTCGTTCGCCGAATCTTTCCCTGCCAGAGGTGGGCAGTCAATCTGTGGGAGTTCATCCCCACTGAGCACTGGACGCTCCATAGGATCTACGGTATGATGCACAAAGGCGCATGGAAGGAGCTGTTCAAGGAATCCCAAGTGCCTCCTTAGACATCCGAAGACCGCGGGCTTCACGCCGCGCGGGCTCCTAGGCCGGTGAGTTCTTAGACTAACACCGGACCCAGTTCTTCCTGATATATTCACGAGAGTGCCTTAAATAGTTGTGCATATTTGCTTCAGGATTACGTGGAGACTATGGAGCGGGTTTACTACCCGTCTCCGCTGCCAGAAGACCCGGCGTATGTTCTCCTGACGGAGATGCTGGTACCGGTGCCGTACAAGGTGCCGGAGAAGAAGGCCGAGAAGAAGGCCACGGGGATCCGAAAGGGTCTCTGGCGTAAGGTTGTGCCGGAAGCCTCGTCCGAAGACGACGAGGCGGACTCCTCCCACGAAGGGGAGGAGGAAGAAGAAGAAGACGCCCCATCCGGGAAGGATGAGGGGTCCAGGGAGGCGGATCCGGGGGCCGGAAAAGGTCCTCGGCGCAGGGGCGTCATTCCCCTGTCATCCGATGATGACGAGTCGGATTCCTCTTGCGTAGGCAGGGGGAATCAAGAGGAGATCCTACCTTCCCCCACCGGGGGGAGCAGAAGAGAAAACCGCCCCAGGAGGGGAGGCTAGGGCGTCCAAGAAGGGTAAGGGGGCCCCTTCCGGACTACTCCGCCACTGCCGATCTCAGCGAGGAGGGGTGGCTGCCAAGGGGTAAGCCCCTAGCGTGATCGTAAGTGTTCGCATTCTATCATGACTTCACTTCACAGTTTTTGTATTTATAATGCCGAACATATGTGCAGTCCGGCCAGGGATCACCCGGAGGTATCCTCCTCCGGGTCCCTGAGCAATTCGGAGATGAATTCGCTTCCGACGGCCACCACTTCTCAACCCGCGGATGACACGGAGGTGTTGTCCCAAAGGCTCCCATAGCAGGGGAGGTGACTCTAGAGACACCCCGAGGTGGGGTCCCAGTCGTCGGACACGCGGGGTTCAAGATCCCCGCGGATCGTGTCGACGAGAGCCACGGCCAGACGGGCTCTCAGCCGAACACAATTCCGGAACCTTCAATGGTTCCGAACTCAGGCAGGCGACCCCTCGCTAAGGAGGGCGAGTCGTCTATGTCGCGGACTTCCGTGGCACATGAAGCGCTAGATGGTCTGCTGGAAGCGCTTTGCGTCGCTTCCCTGGACGAAGGGCACTGTACTCTTATGAGTACGGTGATTCGGAAGGTTTCGTCTGCCAAGAGCGGACTAACCGAAGCTTGCACCAGCCTCCTAACAGGCTTCGAGGTAAGTAATAAATATGTGCAAAATTACCACCCGATAGTTAGTAGCCCCTGATACTCTATTTGGCGTTCGGAAAGAAAAGCCGAGCAGAGGGACAAATAAAATCCGAGGAGTCTAATCATAAGTATTATTTTGAATAAGCAGGCTGTCCTGCTTGCTGCTGCTGCCTGTACCGCCGAGGTTGCCGATCTGAAATGGAACCTGGAGCAGGCGCAGGGAGAGCTCGACCTCACGAAGAGGCAGCTCGAAGAGAACAAGGGTAAGTAATTCCCGTTCTTATATTATTAAGGATAGGCAGAATTGGTGAGTCTAACGACTAAGTGTCGTGACCGTGTAACAGGGGCCCCCGCCGAAGTGGCAGCCCTAAAGAAGGCGCTGTCCGAGGCCAAAGACAAGGTGGCCTCGGAGTGTAAGGAGCGCGAAAAGCAAAGTGCTAGGGTAGGTGAGGTACAGCAGGAGCTCCAGGACCTCGGCAAGAAATGCGAGTCCGTGGAGCATGATCTGAGGGCAAAAGAAGCCGAGCTTGCGAAGGCCCTTATGAGCTTAAAAGACACCAAGGCCGAAGCCGAGAAAGCACAATAGGAGATCGAGGAGGCCAAGAAGATAGCAGCGGGTAAGAAGTTATTTATGCAAAGCAAACATGTGGAGGAGGCGTTTCTTTTACTTACTCGAATTCAGAGCTCTCCAGGGGCATTCATAGATCTGCCACGCAGCGTATCAAACGCTGCGGAGTTCTACCGTGCCCAGGAGGGGAACTCAACGAAGAAGTTGTTCTGGTCCTAGTATGCTGGGGCCGAACACCCGATGCCTCTGAGTGACCAACTGAAGCAGTTGGTAGAACTCCACAGGGCGCCCGAACTGGCTATGAAGGGGTTCATAGTCCGGATGTGGCATGGTGAGCTCATGCCTAGTAGCTACTTTGGCCTGATCAAGCGGATGATGGATGCCTGCCCGCGGCTTGAGGTAATCAAGCGATCTGTGTGCATCGAGGGTGCCCGCCGGGCCCTTGCCCACGCCAAAGTGCATTGGGGCAAGATGGATGCGGAGAAGCTGCTCAAGGACGGACCGCCGGAGAGCAAGGCGCATCGCCATCCCGAGCTGTGCTATGATGGCGTTATGAAGGGTGCTCGCCTCGTGGCTGACGAATGTACCAAGGACACCATTTTTGAATGAATTCACTTTTGTCATGGTTGTATTTTAAGGACGAAGTTACTTGTGCTATGTAGCGCTTTTGTTATTTAAAATATTACCTTTTGTGCGGCTGTCTATAAAATCCTGAAAGTAGGCCAGTCGTCGGCTTCCGCCCCCACGCGACTAGCACTGGGGTGTTCGTGGAAAAACCGAACACTCTTTATCCAAATGTTTGGTCCCTTAAGGAGGTGTCCAGCGCAGCGAACGAGGCAATCTGACTATGCGGCTTTATAACTTTCACTTAGCCATAGAAGTCTACAATTTTAAATTTTGGCGAAGCCCCTAGAATCCGGAAGGCCGAATTGGGGCGCTATATACGCCTTGATCGGACAAAGTCGATTTATCGCCTAAAGCGGAAAATCTTTAAGGATTTTAGTACCTCTCGAATAGCGACCAGCTCTCGCCACATCATGCCGGTCAGTTTTCGGCTTTCTCTACTGAGGTGCTCGTCCGGAAGAACCGGGACACAATCGCAGTAGTTCTCCCTGTGCTACCTTAGCCGATATAACGGAACATAAGGCACCAAAACAAGGGAGCCAGGCTATACCAACTATAGACCCAAGACATGATTCAGAGCTGATGCATATAGTGCTATAAGTTCAGGGTGCCGCACTATTGAAAGTGTTCGGACTTTTAGTTGCCATATTACGGGGCGTCGTAAGAAGCCCCTGGCAAACTGGCCGTACCAAGGTGTACGGATGCAATACCAAATAAGCATTTATAGGAGAAGAAATACTCAAATAAGGATAATAAGCTGACGCTATATATAATCTCCATTTGACAAAAAATATGTTTAAGCGTATGTTTACAATGGATGCATTTTGCTGAGATAAAAATAGGACCATTTGACATGTCCTATACAGGGGCAAGCCGTGTGCGGATAGATGAAGGAGGTATAATGATCGTAAATAGATTCCACCTGGGTATTTCCTTCTGCACACAACATCTGTTTCCTCCTTGGGTGTCTCTTTCATATGAGTCCGACAATTCGGCTCTTCTGAGGATGTTGCACTAACGCGGTGTCCTAAAAGGTAAAAGGGAAAGAGTATGAAGGTATTTAGCAGTTACCCACATTGTTGACTGGGTCGTTGATGCGCCTCCACCTATGCCCAAGGTATCTTGAGTGCGTAATTGTGTACGCGTGGCACGAATGCTGCTTTGGAGGGGCTTGAGTGGAGGCCGGACTGCTAATCACAATCTTGACACCCATGCTGATCCTGTTGCGGGGTGCTCCGGACTCGTTTGACAATGCTCGAAGTTGTCGCCAGATTGGTTTGTCGGAGGAGCCCGCATTGTACTTCTGCCGCGAGGGCTGCCGTATGCTCTTCTGTTCGAAGGGAGCGGTCCATATTTCCATTGACAGTGATGACCCCGCATGGTCCCGGCATCTTGACCTTGAGATATGCATAGTGTGGCACCGCATTGAATCTTGCGAATGCGGTTCGCCCGAGCAGTGCATGGTAGCCACTGCGGAAAGGGACGATGTCGAAGATCAGCTCTTCGCTCCTGAAGTTGTCTGGGGATCCGAAGACCACTTCCAATGTTATAGAACGCATGCAGCGGGCCTCTACTCCAGGAACAACACCATCAAAGGTGGTTTTGGTGGGCTTGATCCTTGAAGGATCAATGCCCATCTTGCGCACTGTGTCCTAATAAAGCAGGTTCAGGCTGCTGCCGCCGTCCATAAGGACATGTGTGAGGTGGAATCCGTCGATGATTGGGTCTAAGACCAATGCGGCTGAGCCGCCGTGACGGATGCTGGTAGGGTGATCCCTACGGTCAAAGGTGATCAGACAAGCTGACCATGGGTTGAACTTGGGGGCGACTGGCTCCATCTCATAGATGTCCCGTAGTGCCCGCTTCCGTTACCG
>NC_041385.1:332703186-332713103 GCF_002162155.2 Triticum dicoccoides | reverse complement strand
GCTGCTGTGCAGCCCCTTGTCCTTGTTTTCGGCGTTTATCTTGCCGGCCTGTTTGAACACCCAGCAGTCTCTATTGGTGTGGTTGGCTAGTTTGTCCGGTGTGCCATGAATTTGGCACGAGCACTCTAGTATGCGGTCCATACTGGACGGTCCCTGATTATTTTTTTTGAACGGCTTTTTCCGTTGTTCGGATTTAGGTCCGCTGAATCCGGTGTTGACTGTCGTGTCTTCCGTGGTGTCGCCGTTGTTCCGTCTCTTATGTCTGTTGCGCCGTGGCTTGCCGTTAGTATCGCGGCCGTCCGAAGTGCCGGAATGTGGCGTGGTGCCGCTACGAGCCAACCAGCTATCCTCACCCGCTCAAAAACGGGTCATTAGGGTTGTGAGAGCTGCCGTAAACTTGGGTTTTTCCTGGCCGAGGTGTCGAGCGAGCCACTGGTCACGGATATTATGCTTAAAAGCCGCCAGGGCTTCGGTGTCCGGACAGTCTACTATTTGGTTCTTTTTAGTGAGGAACCGAGCCCAAAATATCCGGGCTAACTCTCCGGGCTGTTAAGTAATGTGGCTGAGGTCATCAGCGTCTGGTGGTCGCACATATGTGCCCTGGAAGTTGTCAAGGAATGTGTCTTCTAGGTTTTCCCAACTACCAATGGAATTTGCTGGCAGGCTGTTTAACCAGTGCCGGGCTGGTCCTTTGAGCTTAAGGGGGACATACTTGATGGCGTGTAGATCATCTCTGCGGGCCATGTGAATGTGGAGAAGGAAATCTTCGATACATACTGCAGGGTCTGTTGTGCCATCGTATGATTCGGTGTTTACGGGTTTGAACCCTTCTGGGAATTCATGATCCATTACTTCGTCCGTGAAGCAGAGGGGGTTTGCGGCGCCTCTGTGCTTGGCTATGTGGCTACACAGGTCGGATTGATCTGGGTTGCTATATTCGGCCCGGTCGAATTTGTTGATGGTGTATCCGGCGTGACGGTCGTCATCGTGCACTGGGGCGCGCCCCTCGATCCATAGGTCGATCTTGGATGTCTTGCTTTATTGTCCAGAATATCTTGCAGGTCGTGCCTTTTGCCCTGAGTCGTAGTATATCGGCGTGGGGGTGCGGGCTGGTATCTGGGCTGGTATCCCATTTTGTCCAGGCCACGGGGTAGCCAGTCAGCCATTTGGCGTTCGAGTCCATATTCCTTGGTTGCCAGGACTTCAGTCCATCTATCTATGAGCAGGTCTTGATCAGCTTGTAGTTGCTGCTTCTTCTTATTCAGGCTCCTTGCGGTGGCTATAAGCCTGCGCATGAAGCGCTCCTGCTCCACGGGATCCTCAGGTACACCGAACTCGTCGTCGTCGAGGCTGATCTCGTCTTAGGAGGGGGGCATGTAGTTGTCCTCCTCCGAGTATGCGTCTGTCACCTGTTCTTCTGGGATGAACTGCTTGCCTTCCTGTTCGTCCTGCTCAAAGGCGGGCTGATCAGGGTCATAATCTTCTTCGGCGCCATCCAGATTATTTTCGCCTCCGGGGCCGGTGTTGCTATGGCGGGGCTTGGAGCGGCGCCGATGACGCCCATTCTTTGATTTTCTTCCTGAGGGGTTATCCTCCGTTGCCTCGTCGCCATTAGTATCCTTTGGAGTTTCCACCATATATATATATCATATGAGGAGGTGGCCGTCCACTGCCCAGTGAGTGGTGGCTCCTGTGATTCTCCTACATCGTCGTCCATACCGTGGATGTCTTCGGAGTCGAAGTCAAGCACGTCGGTTAGATCATCGATCGTGGCAATGAAGTGGGTGGTGGATGGGCAACGAATTCCGTCATTGTCTGCTTCCCACTCGAGCCGGACATAGTTCGGCCCGGAGTCTCCTGACAAGGAGAGAGACTTCAATAAGTGCAGCATGTCGCCAAAGGGCGAGTGCTGAAAAACGTCCGCCGCGGTGAACTCCATCACCGGAGCCCAACCAGGATTGGAGGGGTCGGGGGCGCGCGGACGGGAACCTGCGTCCGGATATGGATCCGGGGGTCCGGAGTCACAGGTTCCCTCAGGAGTGAAACCTGTGTTCGGCTCCATCGCCGATGGAGGTACGGCCTGAGGTACGGGGTCCAGTCCTCCGTCCTTAGGCGAAGCGACCTGTCCCGGAGTTATATCCGAGGTTTCTGCCGGGACGATATCCCGAGCAACGTCTGACAGCGGGTCTAAGCCGTGCTCATCGCGAGTGTTCGGCGCTTCTGGCGCTGGCCCGAATCCATTGAAGATCAAGTCTTCGCGGATATCCGCCATGTAGTTCAGGTTTCCGAACCTTATTTGATGGCCGGGGGCATAGCTATCGATCTTCTCCAAGTGGCCAAGCAAATTGGCCCGCAGTGCGAAGCCGCCGAACACGAAGATCTGTCCGGGGAGGAAAGTCTCACCCTGGGGAGCGTCGTTAATGACGATTGAAGGAGCCATCGAGCCTGACAGCGACGTCATAGAGGAACTCTCAATGAAAGCACCAATGTCTGTGTCAAAACCGGTGGATCTCAGGTAGGGGGTCCCGATCTGTGCGTCAAGGCTGATGGTAACAAGAAGTAAGGGACACAAATGTTTACCCAGGTTCGGGCGCTCTCGATGGAGGTAAAACCCTACTTCCTGCTTGATTAATATTGATGATATGGGTAGTACAAGAGTAGATATACCACGAGATCGTAGAGGCTAAAACCCTAGGAGCTAACCTATGATGGTATGAATGTAATTGTGATCGGCCTTCTAAGGACCAACCTTTCCGGTTTATATAGACACCGGAGAGGGCTAGGGTTTACATGGAGTCAGTTATAAGGAAGGAAATATAATATCCGGAACGCCAAGCTTGCCTTTCACACCAAGGAAAGTCCCATCCGGACACGGGCCGAAGTTTTGAGTCTTTTATCTTCACGCTTATAGACACCGAAGACATTGTACACAGTCCGACTGTCCGGATACCCCCTAATCCAGGACTCCCTCAATCATCCCCTCCCCTGTCCCTCTCGCGCGCACCGCCGAGCGTTGCCGTCGCCGCCGCTTGCTGCGACCGCGACCACCGCCGTCCCCTTGCCCGTGGCCGTGTCCCCGAGCTCCGCCCAGACTCCAGCTACCTCCCCACCAACCCACGCAAGCTCGGACGACTCCAAGACAACACCGGGAGCCCTGCATCGCCGCCCACGCCGTCTTCCCCATCTCCGGCCGCCTGAGATCGCCGGCTTCGCTACATCACCGTCCGACCTCCCCCGAGCTCGCCGTATGCTCCAACCAACTCGTCGTGAGCCCCTGCCTCCTCTCCCCTTGCTCCCGTGCTCCTTTTCTCGCCGTGGCCACCGTTCCGCCGGTGACCAATTCACGCCGCCGCCTGAGCTCCTCGCCGCCGTGGCCAGAGGCCGTGTTCGTCGCTCCTAGGCACGTGGACGTGCTCCAGACCTCGCCAGGAACCCAACCCGGACCCCAACTCGCTGTCTCGAGCGCTGCAGTCGCGTTCCCACGCATGTCCGAATGCTAGCCACCACTGCCGAGCTCGTAGACGTCGCCTCCGGCCACCACATGCCCGGCTAGCACCACCTTTCGACGCACGCCGGCGAGGGCACTCCAATGCGCCCAGCCCGACTCGAACCGTGTCTCATAGTGCAATCCCGAGCCCCACCTCCGTCTCTGTCCTTGCCAGCGACGAGTTGTGGGTCAACTCCATGAGTTTGACCCAGGTTGACCCAGTTTGACTCCTCTAGAGCCACTGACATGCGGGCCCCCCGACTAATTAAGTAGGTTAGTATTAACTAAGCTAGGTTAGTTTAGTTAGACACTAACACTCGGGACCCACTAGTCAGTTTGACCTGGGCCGCCTGTTGACCTGCTGACCTCAGCCTTATGTCATGCTGACGCAGTAAGTATTTTCTAGAATTAAAATAAATCAAAAATGATTTATTTATTTCAGAAAATATCCAAAACTTCTAAAAATCATATAAAATCAACCGTAACTCCAAATAAACAAATTATATATGAAAAATTATCAGAAAAATCCAAAGAATCTGTTTATGGCATTTTCTTGCAAGTTTGAGCAACCTAAAGCTACTGTATATGACAATTTGAATTAATGGCATTTGAAATGCCTTATGTGGAGTTTGAATTTGAACCTCGCGTTCAAACCAACTCCATTTAATCTGTTGCTAGTTGCATTAGCTCCAACTACAGCATATTGATATGTCATGATCATGCATCATATTGTGCATTGCATTGATTGTGTTCTTCCTTGTTTGCCGGTGTTTGTGCCCTCTTAGTAGACGACGTTCCGACCATGTGATCGATGACACCGATGAAGAGCTATACTATCTTCGGAAGTGTCAAGCAAGCAAAACCCGCTTGTTCATTCCGATACAATCCCATTCTCTCGCTCCTGCTCTCTTTTACTGCATTAGGACAACAATGATTCAACTGTTACTTGCTGCGGTAGTTGAACCCCTTTCCTCTGCATGACCTGTAATTGCCACAGTAAATAGATGAAACCCATTAGCATGACTAGGAGTTGTTTGAGTCCTGATGTGCCTACTCATTCATGCTTGTTTGTCATGCCTGCTATTGCTTAGAGTTGTGTCAGGTCTGATTCATCGGGGATGAATTGGAATGTGGTGAACATGTCCTACTGTTGAGAACTAAGTGTGTGAACATGATTTGGTAAAGGTAGCGATGAGAAGCCATGTATGAGTACATGGTGGGTTGTCTCGTTGAAACCGTCCTCAGGAATTGAGTTTTGTGATTGTGATCCATGAACACTTACTACCACACATTGGGTTCCGGTAACTCGACCCCTCTCGACTTATTAATCAACATGATCTCTGTCCAGGAGTTGCAACTAGTTTCTCGTGTTTGTAGGTAGTGTTAGTAGTCTACCAAGTGGCACCCGATATAGGTGGGCTTGGGACAGACTAGGCACCATGGCACGATGTACCAAGCGTAGATCCACCTGTCGATGTGGGCTTGGGGACCCTGCACACATCGTTTGGGGCCGTGAGCGACACCCCGGCTGGATCTCCTTGCGGATGGAACCCGAATATGCGATAAATCTGGAGGAGAGACTTGTGTGGTTAGTCAGGTCGTGGCCGACACCCTCGCTGGGCTTCTGCTTGAAGGTTGCCGAGTACATGTCGTGTTAACAGCGATAAGTGGTGAGAGCGTGTGCGAAGAAGTACACCCCTGCAGGGTTAACATTATCTATTCGAATAGCCGTGTCCATGGTAAAGGACTTCTGGGTTGCCTGTACAGTTCATAGACAAGTGAAAGTGCATACTCTAAAATACGGAGGATAAGCGTGAGTGCTATGGATGGCGTTCTCGGAGGGAGACGGGAGCAGATCTATAGTGGTGTATTGATATGGTGAATATGTGGACTCGTGTGCGCCACCTCAAAAGACTTACTTGGAATCGTAGTTCAGGATAGCCACCGAGTCAAAGCTGGCTTGCTGTAGTTAAACCCCACCACCCCTTTGTTGATAATGTTGCATATGTAGTTAGTTTTGATGTAAGTCTTACTGGGTACATTTTTACTCACGTTTGCTTAATTTATGTTTTTGCAGAGAGACTTCAGTCTCACTAGTAGTTCCGCGTGGACTTCGGCGTATAGCTTGTTAGCTCAGCTCGATCTTGTGCCCTTGGCAGGATCTGGTAGATAGACAGGCTTCTCAGTCCTTTTTCATTTGTAAATGTGTGTACTCAGACATGTTAAGCTTCTGCATGTGCTTTGATTTGTATGCTCTGAATGTTAGGTCGAGAGACCCATGTTTGTAATATCTCGCTCCTCGGAGCCTATTGAATAAATACTTTGAGTCATAGAGTTATGCTGTGATGCCATCTTGTATTTGCACATCAAGCATATTGTGTTTATGTTATTGAATTGCTTGGTATCTGTGGGATCTGACTATCTAGTTGTTTATCCTTGGTAGCCTCTCTTACCGGGAAATGTCTCCTAGTGCTTCCACTGAGCCCTGGTAGCTTGCTATTGCTCCGGAACACTTAGGCTGGTCGGCATGTGTCCTTCTTCGTTCCTATGTCTGTCCCTTCGGGGAAATGTCATGCGGTGTCTACTGGAGTCCAGCTAGCTTGCTACAGCCCGGATTCTCCGGAGTCCTATTAGCCCAGCTGCTATAGCCCGGATTCACTCGCTGCTGACCGACATGTTCGGTGTTGGGTCATGTATGCATGTCCTTGTAAGTTAGTGCCACTTTGGGTTCACGACTAGCCATGTCAGCCCGGGTTCCTTGTCATATGGATGCTAGCGACGCTATCATATACGTGAGCCAAAAGGCGCAAATGGTCCTGGGCCTGGTAAGGTGACACCCATGGGAATACCGTGCGTGAGGCCGCAAAGTGATATGAGGTGTTACATGCTAGATCGGTGTGGCATAGTATCGGGGTCCTAACAGCTTTGGTATCAGAGCCTGTCTTCCTATAGGATTACCAAGCCAAACTGGTCGAAGTTGAGTGTTGAAATTCTTTAGTTATATAAGGGAATTGATTGTGGGATGGAACGTAAGGCTCTTTTGACTCCTTATACCTCATGCCCTCTGATCCGAGTCATCTTATCATTCCTACTGGGTTAAGGAACTAGGCTTTCTCTTCTTTCCATCAGGATCATGTGTTACTAATCCATAGATTTATAGGAGTGATGGATTCAAGCCTTAGTTCAGTTCTTACCACTTCCGTATGTTCATAGCTGGTCTCAGAACCTTGATATGGTGATGTTGAGTTGTTATGCCACCATTTTTGTAGGATGTCTCAAATCTTCTTGTGCTTTTACAGCTGTTATGTTGTCCGAGTCATCCCAGGTTTCTAAATAATCCGATGCAATTGCAAAATCCTTTCCCTCTGTTTTCGATGACCTTTCTGGCCAGGTTAACCACACTAAACGGTGAGTTGAGGTACTCTATTGCCTTGACGTATATGTTGGAGCTATTATTATGACCCTAGATGTCTAGAGTATCACCTAGTAATCTAGCCATGTTCTGTGTTCCAGTGTGATGATTCTGGCCATCATTCTCTATAGCATCCCGTGATGCCATTTAGTTGGTAGGTATTCTACTCCTGGATTCTCGAACCCGAGATTCACCCTACTTATTTCATGTTGATAGTGTTTGCTAGTTCCTTTAGGATATTAGTAACCTTTGCGATAGTCCTCGAGGTCCGTGGTATTTCCTTCTTCCAAATACCTTGAACTGCTTATGGCGGAAGTTCTTTCAACCAAAAGATCGCAACCAGAGTGCTCCTGATGAGTCCTCCATTCATAGTTGTGAATCTGCCAGTCCTTCCTCTTCAGCATGGGTTATCCTGAAGAAATATGTTTAACTTGTTTGACATACTAACCTATGCATCCACAACTCAGAAAGATATCTGTTCCTTTGAGTTGTACCTCTGTAGTTGTACTCCGATCCTTGTATATCAGTTGATAGTCAAGTTTATGTCGTGCGTTCGTGTTCTTCAATGCGTACTATTCTTGTGGTCCATCAAGCCGTTCTATTTCAGAATGAATAGGAGAAACAAAGTCCAGAACCTCATCCATATATAGGATTGGGTCAAAGCAATTGTATTCCGCAGATCAAAATGCCAATCCACCTTCTGCTCTTCTCTACCTTGGAGTGTTACCATCTTTATGTCAAGAGTGTCATGAGAATTGCACCACCTCTTATGAATTCTTGATGCAGTAATGCTTCTTGCCATCATTGTTAATTCCTCGGTTCCCATGTTATTGTAACTGGAATGCCGACAAGTGAATCGTGATGTGTGAATCAATACTGCTAGGAACCCCATTGCTTGGTAGTTAATGGACAATAATCTCATTCTTAGTGTGTTGGTATTCAATTATCATTCTAAGATTGATCGTGCTACCTAGTCCATTTTCCCTGGTGCACTCCTCGATCAATGAGATATGATTGTGTCAATGCATCACTCTCTTCATCACATCGTCTTGCCCTGAAAAGCAAGATTGATCTCGACCTTAGTAACATACCGGTGGTTCGTGATTTTCCGAATATCTTCTCGGAAGTGTTACCAGGTTATCCCCTGACTGTTATGTTGAGCTCGTGATCAAGTTGGTTTTCTTATAAACTACCCCTTCTCCAAGAATCTGTGTTGGATACCCCTAAGCTATTTGGTTAAGCTGAACATCAACTTGGAGAGTTGGAAGAGAAAAGCTTGCCTAACTTAGTTCATTTCTAAAGGGATATCTTGTGTTTGTGTGTTTGTTGTAGAAAGATGATTTCTTCATCGATTGGTCCTCGTGATCAGTTGTTGAACCTATCGTCTTGCCCAAACCTTGACTTGAGTGTGGGCCATCATCAAATCAAGTTAGAACCAACGATATTCGTAATGTTGTCTTACTCGTGGTTTATTCCTCAAGCATACACCATTACATCTTTTGGTATGACAAATACTATCACATTGTTCACATAATGGTGGAAGTCCAGTGATACGGAAATTCTGATGAGTTGCTGTTGAGCCTATCAGCGACATTTTGTCTCCTCCATGATCCGTGTTGAACATACAGCTGGTGTTGGAAACTTGTGTAAGCATTTTCTTCATGCCCCGTTCATGAAGTATATGTTTGGATGAAAGAAGTGACTTCCTCTCATTCATGTGCATTCGATGCAAGTTGCCGCCGTGAATTTGAGAGAGTTAGTTTTGCTTCCTCTGGAATCGTGCCAAGTCAGTCATGCATGTGCAAAGTATACTATGGTTTGGTATATTAATTACCTCCACCCCATATGTATTCCCTAGCACCCCAAGCCACTGATTGATTTGGTCAAGGAAAACAAATTTGTTGTGTTAATTCCAGATCATGCACAAGACTCTCATATCCTCGATGATGGTTCCCAACCAGAACTCCGTAGTGTTTTGTTGTAAGACTACCATGTGGTCATGCTTGTCTGGGACAGCGTGTTCACTTGTGTGTAGCAGAACCAGCTCATGTGTTGGAGCTTGCTACCGCGGTCCATTTCCCGAGAATCTCGCAACATTATCTGATCGGTTTGTGTTGCAAACTTTCATTCTTTTTCTAGACTTGATGAGTCTGGAATGTCCTGACGCCAACCAGATCTGAATCTCAGGCAGATATGATGGTTGGAACATTTTCCAAGAACTATAATAATGGTCTCTCTGTAACCCGGTAAACTGGATGTCGTGGACAACACACCCAGCCGGAAGACCTATTATTGTTGTATCCTAATTGAGGAAGTTGGCCACCTCCCCATAAGGATTTCGTAGGATTTACTTCCGTAATTGTTCCTTATGGATTATTGTGCCCCCGAAGTCCGACCTTTTACTTGATGTTCTAGATATCAAACCATATCTATGAATGGATTATGCTAGCGCATCAAGGAGAACATTAGAAGAGGAGTGCTAAATGTTTCTCGGTCAATCATCTAGATTTTGATCCCTTGGCCTCGCTAAGGTGAAATCTGAGGAGATGTTATCTTCCTTTGCATTTGCATCCTCCGTCACTATTCATCATGGTAGTATGTTGTGGCCAGGATCCTTGGCACGGATGCTGGTAAGACCTTGATGAATATGGAAATGCTCAAGTTCTTGAGAGCACGCTCAGTCACTGGGTTATATTTTCGGTATCAATTGGAATGTGCCTCCCGTTTGCCGAGTTGTTCTGTAACCATAGTTACCTTTCTGATCTGAGTATGACATTCCTTTGCACTCCGCGAAATGATCGTTTGTGATTGTCTTATGATGGTATAAAGAGTTTCAATGATCTAGGTATCAAAAGTAAATTTTTTTCCACTTAAGGGAATAATTCTACGAGTCACCTTCTCTAAGGTGCCCCGTTATGGAATCATGGCAATTATTTCATCGCTATCTTGAAACCATTCACCATCTCCTCAAGCGTGGAATTGTTGCCTACCAAATTGAATCCCCGTCATCTGTTCTTC
>NC_041385.1:332588601-332702162 GCF_002162155.2 Triticum dicoccoides | reverse complement strand
CCCCCCTGGAACCCCCTCGTCCGCTCCCTTGCCTCCCTGCTCTCTCCCTCTCACTCCCCTGCTCCTTTTCCCCTCATGGCCGAAGCCGCCATGGCCACTCCGCTGAGAAACACCGCGGCCAGCCACTCCCTCGCTCCCTCTCCGTGTTCCCGAGATCCGTATCGCCTCCAGCGTCATCCTCGCCAAACCAAGCATCACCGGAAGCCCTGCAATGCCGGCGCCATCATCTTCTTCTTCCTCGGGCACCGAAGGCCGTCATCGTCGATTCGTCGCCGTCGTCGCTTCCCCGAGCTCGTTGACCATCTCGACGTGACCACTGTGAGCTCATGATCCGTTTCCCCCTATTACCGCACTCGATAGCGCTCTATAGTCGCGTATGTCGCCGAGCCCGAAAGCTCACCGCCGCCGGCCATGTCGCCGTCGTGGCTACAGACGCTGTAGCTCGTGCCTGGGCGCGTCATAGCACTCGGTTTGCTCCCAGGAGATGACCCCGACCACCAGCTGGACCTGCCATGCACCAGAACTCCGAACCCGCGCTCGCCCGAACTCCGGTCGCCGCCGCGGGCCCCGTTCCGGTGAGCTCGGGCCACCTCAGCCCCTGCCGTTTGCACAGATGGATGCGGGCGACTCCCAGCTACGCGTAGAGCCCCTCAGTCGCCAATTTGGTCGCCGAAGGAGCGTTTCTGACGCCCTCCGCCGTTGCTGGCGTCGCCGGCGACAAGCCGCGGGTCAACTCCGGCGGGTTTGACCCGGGGTTTGACCCCCCTAACGTGTGGGCCCAGGCGCCTGCTAGATTAGTGTTAGATTAGTTAGCGCTAATTAACCTAGCTAATTAGATAGGCCACTGACATGCGGGCCCCGCCCGGCTAACTAAGTTAGTTAGGGCTAACTAACCTGGTTAGTTGACTGGGTCACTGACCAGTGGACCCCACTGGTCAGGTTTGACCTGGTCGACGCCTTTGACCTGCTGACGTCACCCCGGCGTCATGCTGACGCAATATTCCTTTTCTGGAATTTAGTTTATTTTATAAATAATCAGGAAATTCCAGAAAATAGCTAAAACCTTAATAAATCATAGAAATTCAACCGTAGCTCCAAATTAAATAATTTATATATGAAAAATTATCAGAAAAATTCAAGGAATCCATCTGTACCATTTCCATGCATGTTAGAAAAACTTATAGATGCTGTTTAGCACAAAACAAATAAAGGGCATTTAAATAATCACATATGGAGTTTGAATTTGAATCTTGTATTCAAACCAACTTCATTTAATCTGTTGCTAGTTGCATTGGCTCAGAACACATTCATTTTGCCATGTCATGATCATGCATCATATTGTGCATTGCATTGATTGTGTTCCCTTCTGTGTTGCCGGTATTTGTCCCCTCTCGATTGACGTGATACCGATGATGTGATCGTTGACACTGATGAAGACTCAATGTTATCTTCAGAAGTGCCAGGCAAGCAAAACCCCCTTGTTCATTCCGATACAATCCTACTCTCTCGCTCTTGCTCTCTTTTAATGCATTAGGACAACACCGATTCAACTGTTACATGCTGCGGTAGTTGAACCCCTTTATCCTCTGCATGACCTGTCATTGCCACAGTAAATAGATGAAACCCACTAGCATGAGTAGGAGTTGTTTGAGCCCTGTTGTGCCTACTCATTCATGTTTGTTTGTCATGCCTGCTACTGCTTAGAGTTGAGTCAGGTCTGATTCATCGGGGATGAATCAGAGGCGTGTGAACATGTCCTACTATGTGTGAGCTAAGTGTGTGAATACGATTTGGTAAAGGTAGCGGTGAGAGGCCATGTAGGAGTACATGGTGGGTTGTCTCATTGCAGCCGTCCTCAGGAACTGAGTTCTGTGTTTGTGATCCATGACTCAGCTACTACCACGCATTGGGACCGAAACCAATGGACCCTCTCGGCTTCTTGATCACCCTTGTCCTCTGTCCAGGAGTTGCAAGTAGTTTCTGGTGTTTGTAGTATGCTGGAGGCCGTGCGCAGCGCTGACCGTAGGGGTGGGCTGTGATGCGGTAGGCACGTGGCACGGTGTACCGGGCGCCCGTTTGGTGTCTCGGGAACCCTGTTCACATCGTTTGGGGCTGTGAGCGAAACTCCGGCCGGATCTCCTCATGGATGGAACCCGAATAGGCGATAAACCTGGACTAGAGACTTAGGTGATTAGGTAGGTCGTGGCCGACACCCACGTTGGGCTTCCGCTTGAAGGTTGCCGAGTACATGTCGTGTAAACGGCGGTAAGTGGTGAGAGCGTGTGTGAAGAAGTACACCCCTGCAGGGTTAACATCATCTATTCGAATAGCCGTGTCCGTGGAAAAGGACTTCTGGGTTGCTTATATCAGTTCATAGACAAGTGAAAGTGGATACTCTAAAATACGCAAGATAAGCGTGAGTGCTATGGATGGCGTTCTCGTAGGGAGACGGGAGCGGTTCCATAGTGGTGTATTGATATGGTGAATATGTGGACTCGTGTGCGCCACCTCAAAAGAGTCGCTTGCAGTCGTAGTTTAGGATAGCCACCGAGTCAAAGCTGGCTTGCTGCAGTTAAACCCCACCATCCCCTTTGTTGATAATGATGCATATGTAGATAGTTCTGATGTAAGTCTTGCTGGGTACATTTGTACTCACGTTTGCCTATTTTATGTTTTTGCAGAGAGACTTCATGTCTCACTAGTATTTCCGCGTGGTCTTCGACGTTTAGCTTGTTACCTCAGCTACGATCTTGTGCCCTCGGCAGGATCTGGTAGATAGAAAGGCTTCTCAGCCTTTTTCATTTATAGATGTCTGTACTCAGACATGATAGCTTCCGCATGTGCTTTGACTTGTATGCTCTGAATGTTGGGTCGTGAGACCCCTGTTTGTAATATCTCGCTCCTCGGAGCCTATTGAATAAATACTTGAGTCATAGAGTCATTTTGTGATGCCATGTTGTATTGCACATATCGAGCATATTGTGTGTATGTTATTGAAATGCTTGGTATGTGTGGGATCTGACTATCTAGTTGTTTATCTTTAGTAGCATCTCTTACCGGGAAATGTCTCCTAGTGTTTCCATTGAGCCTTTGTAGCTTGCTACTGCTCCGGAACACTTAGGCTGGCCGGCATGTGTCCTTCTTCGTTCCTGTGTCTGTCCCTTCGGGGAAATGTCACGCGATGAATACCGGAGTCCTGTTAGCCCGCTACAGCCCGGTTCACCGGAGTCCTGCTAGCCTAGTGCTACAGCCTGGATTCACTCGCTGATGACCGACACGTTCGATGCTGGGTCATGGATGCCTGTCCCTGTAAGTCTGTGCCACTTTGGGTTTACGACTAGCCATGTCAGCCCGGGCTCCTTATCATATGGATGCTAGCGACACTATCATATACGTGTGCCAAAAGGCGCAAACGGTCCCGGGTTAAGGTAAGACGACACCCGTGGGAATACCGTGCATGAGGCCGCAAGGTGATATGAGGTGTTACATGCTAGATCGATGTGGCATTGAGTCGGGGTCCTGACAGCGTTGGTATCAGAGCTTGACTGCCTGTAGGATTACCAAGCCAAACTGGTCGAAGTTGAGTCTAGAAAGTCTTAGTTATATAAGGGAATTGATTGTGGGATGGAACGTAAGGCTCTTTTTACTCCTTATACCTTATGCCTTCTGATCTGAGTCATCATCTTCTCTTCTACGGGGATTAAGAACTAGGCTATCTCCTCTTTCTATCAGGATCACGCGTTACTAATCTGTAGACTTATAGATTGTTGGATTTAAGCTTGAGTTCAGTTTCTACTACTTCCGTATGTTAATTGTTGATCTCGAAATCTTGATATTGTGCTTCTGAGTGGTTATGCCACCATTTTTGTGAATGTCTCAAGTATTTTCTGAGCATTTACAGCCGTTATGTTGTCCGAGTCATTCCAGGTTTCTAAATAGTCTGATGCATTTGCAAAATCCTTTCCCTCTGGTTTCGATGCTCCTTTATGCCAGCTCAATCACACTAATTGTTGAGTTGAGGTATTCTATTGCCTTGACATTTATGTTGGAGTTACTAATGACCCTAGGTATTTAGGGAGTCACCTAGTAATCTAGCAACGTTTTGTGTTCCCAGTGTGAGATTCTGGCCCTTATTCTCGAAAGCATTTCGTGATGCTACTTAGTAGTAGGTATTCTGTTCCTGGGTTCTTGAACCCGAGATTCACTCTACCTACTTCATGTTGATAGTAATTGTTAGTGCCTTTAGGATATTACTAACCTTTGCGATAGTCCTTGAAGTCCGTGGTATCTTCTTCTTCCAAATACCATGAACTACTTATGGCAGAAGTTCCTCGTTGAACTGAAATATCACAACAGGATTATTCTCGATGGGTTCTCCGTTCATAATTGTGACTCTGCCAGTTCTACCTTTCCGCATGGATTGTCCGGAAGAAATATGTTGAACTCGTTCGACATGCTAATCTATGCATTCACAACTCAGAAAATCATATGTTCCTTTGAGTTGTCCCTCTTTAGTTGTTTCTGGCCCTCGTCTATCAATTGATAGTCAAGAGTATGCGTGCATTCATTCATCGATGCCTGTTACTCTTGTGGTCCGTCAACCCATTCTATTCCAGAGAGTGACTTGGAGAAAACAAACTCCAGTACCTCATCCATATTTAGGATTGGGTCAAAGTAGTTGTGTTCCGCAGATCAAGATACAATCCAGCTTCTGGTCTGCTCTACCCTGAAGTATTACCTTCTTTATGACAGGAATTTCATGAGAATTGCACCACCTTTTGTGAATTCTTGACATAGTGATACTTCATGCCATCCTTTTTCATTCCTCGGTTCCGTGTTGTTGCAGCCGGAGTGCCGACAAGTGAATCATGATGTGTGAAATCAATACTCCTAGCAACTCCGTTGCTTGGTAGTTAAATGGACAATAACGTCATCCTTAGCGAGTTGACTATTGAATCATCACCCTAAGGTTGATTGTGCTACCTAGTCCATTTTCCTGGTGCACTCCTCGATTGATGAGATAGGATTTGCTAAGTCCTCGCTCATTTGATCATATCATCTTGCCCTGAAAAGCAAGATTGTTCTCGAGCTTAGTAACATATCGGTGGTTCGTGATTTCCGAAGATCTTCTCGGAAGTATTACCAGGTTGTCACCTGACCGCTATGTTGAGCTCGTGATCAAGTTGGTTTCTTGTGAACCACCTTCTCTCCAAGAATCGGTGTTAGATATCCCTGAGCTAGTTGGTTAAGCTAGACAACAACTTGGAGAGTTGGAAGATAAAAGCTTGCCTGACTTAGTTCGTCCCAAAAGGATATTCTTGTGTAGTGTGTGTTGAAGAAAGATGATATCTTCATCGATTGGTCCCTGTGATCAGTTGCTGGACCTATTGTCTTATCAATCTTTTGATTTGAGTGTGGGCTATCGTCAAATCAAGTCAGAACCAACGATGTTCGTAATGTTGTCTTCCTCGTGGTTGATCCCTCGAGCATACACCATTATATCTTTTGGCTCTGACCAATGCTATCACCGTGTTCACATGATGGTGGAAGTTCAGTGATATGGAAATTCCGATGAGTTGTTGTTGAGCCCATTGACAACATCCTTATCTCCTCCATGATGTTGTTGAACATTAAGTTAGTGTTGGAAACTTTTGAAAGCATTTTCTTCATGCTAGCTCATGAAGTACTTGTTTGATGAAAGGAGTGACTTCCTTTGATTCACGTGCATTTTGATGTAAGTTGCCGTCGTGAATTCGAGAAAGTTTGTTTTTGCTCCTTTGGAATCATCCCAAGTCGGTCATGCACGTGCGGAGAATTCTGTGGTCTGTTAGACTGATCATCTTCATTCCATACGTATATCCTAGCACACCAAGCCACTGATTGATTTGTTCAAGGAGAAGAAGTTCCTTCTTAAGAGTATACCTTATGCAAGGATTTTGATATCCTCGTTGATGGTTCCCCACCTGAACTCGGTAGTGTTTTATTATAAGACTACCACGTGGTCATGCTTGTCTGGGACAACGTGTTCACATGTTTGTAGCAGAACCAGCTCATGTTTTGGAGCTTACTATCGTAGTTCACTTCCCGAGTATCTCGCAACGTCACCTCGTCGATTTGTGTTGCAAACTTTCGTTTTCCTTCCTAGACTCGATGAGTCTGGAATATCCTGACACCAACCAGATCTGAATCTCAGGCAGTTATGATGGTTGGAACATTTCCGAAGAACTATAATATTGGTCCCTCGATAACCGGTAAAGTGGATGTCGTGGCCAACACACCCAGCCGGAAGACCTATCATTGTAATATCTTGTTTGAGGAAGTTGGCCACCTCCCCATAAGGATTTCGTAGGATTTACCTCCGAAACTGTTCCTTATGGATTCTATTGCTCCCGAAGTCCGACCTTTTACTTGATGTTCTAGATATCAAACCATATCTATGGGTGAATTACGCTAGCACATCAAGGAGAACATTAGAAGCGGAGTGCTAAATGTCTCTCGGTCGATCATCCAGATTTTATTTCCTTGGCCCCGCCAAGGGTGAAATTTGAGAAGGTGTTATCTTCCTTTGCATCTGCATCCTCCATCACCATTCATCATGGTAGTAAGTTGTGTTACCGGACCCTTGACACGGATGTTGGTAAAACCTTGATGATTATGGAAATGCTCAAGTTCTTGAGAGCACGCTCAAGCGCTAGGTGTTATCATCGACGCTAACTGGGTTTGCTCTCAGTTTCCTCGGCAATGCTATGATCCTTTCAAACAGTGAATTCACTCTCTATTGTTGGGTTCTTTCCCAGTTACCAGAATCATTCCCAGCATTTGCATTTTGTTCCCAGCTTGCACCGCCAATGTGTCATTCTACCATGGGTCTCTTCCATTTCCGGTGATAAGCAAATTCATCCATTACGTTGTCTTCAACAAGGTAATCCACATCATCCAAGTCTGAGTATGCCATTCTACCGACCCCCTCCAAACGATCGCTCGAGAATTGCCTTAGGCTGGTTTAAAGAGTTTCAATGATCTCTGAATCAAAGGTAATTCTTTTTGCCACTTAAGGAGATATTTCTACGAGTCACCATCCCTAAGGTGCCTCGCTGTGGTATCATGGCAACTCAACTCCTTGCTACGTTGACAATCGTTTACCACCTTCTTAAGTGTGGAATTGTGTCTACCTAGTGAACCTCCGTCATCTGCTTCACTCCATTCCCATGGATGTATGTTTAGTGTCTCAGCTCAAGAGATGTTGCTAGGACTCACTTTGTGAGCTGATCCTAAATTGATTGATCTTCAAGAAGATAGATTCTTCTAGAGTTTTCCTTTCCTCTTCTCGTCATGCTAGTTGGAGTTCTCAGAGCAAGACGACAGGACAATGATGGTGATCGAATCAACGTTCCTATAAAGTGCAACCTGGATCGTGAAGATTATACTAGTCTGCGGTACCCTTCACCTTACCCTACGCTTGAATCTCGAGACGAGATTCTTGTTTAGTGGGGGTGAGTTGTCACATCCCTAGCTGCTGGTAGTGCTCTAGGCTAGCTCATGTGTGTATCATGGTTAAATTCAAATGAAATTTGAATTGAGGAATTTTCAAAAGCCTCAGGAAACCTCAAAAAAAAAAATAACCAACATTTAAATCCTCTCAAATGAGTCCAAGAAAATGTTCCTGTTATTCTATAGAAATATTGGTAAGAGGTAAAAAATTCAAACCAATATTTCTTGGAGTCACAGAAATATTTATTTTGCCCATTTGAATTAATTTAATAACTATTTGCATTGGATATATATATTATATATAATTAATATATATCCAATAATTCTGGAACATTTTATGTGGCTTGGTATATCTTAGTTCTAGCCACATAATTATTTTCAGGATTTTATAAAATGGTTTAGAATTTTACTAAACCAAAACAAAACAGAACAAAATAGAAAACCAGAAATAAAAGACAGAACAGAAACTTACCTGGACCTACCTGTCCAGCCCAGCCGGCCCAGCTCCCCCACCTGGCCGGCCCAGCCCACCTCCTCCCCCTTGTCAGCTTCCTCCTCGCGCCAGTAGGCGCAGGCGCGTGGCCGGAGCGCGCGCGCACGCGCCCGAGCCACCTCCTGCTTGCCGCCCCGCCCCGGATCGGCTAAGGATGCCACGACACCCCCCCTGGAACCCCCTCGTCCGCTCCCTTGCCTCCCTGCTCTCTCCCTCTCACTCCCCTGCTCCTTTTCCCCTCATGGCCGAAGCCGCCATGGCCACTCCGCTGAGAAACACCGCGGCCAGCCACTCCCTCGCTCCCTCTCCGTGTTCCCGAGATCCGTATCGCCTCCAGCGTCATCCTCGCCAAACCAAGCATCACCGGAAGCCCTGCAATGCCGGCGCCATCATCATCTTCTTCCTCGGGCACCGAAGGCCGTCATCGTCGATTCGTCGCCGTCGTTGCTTCCCCGAGCTCGTTGACCATCTCGACGTGACCACTGTGAGCTCATGATCCGTTTCCCCCTATTACCGCACTCGATAGCGCTCTATAGTCGCGTATGTCGCCGAGCCCGAAAGCTCACCGCCGCCGGCCATGTCGCCGTCGTGGCTACAGACGCTGTAGCTCGTGCCTGGGCGCGTCATAGCACTCGGTTTGCTCCCAGGAGATGACCCCGACCACCAGCTGGACCTGCCATGCACCAGAACTCCGAACCCGCGCTCGCCCGAACTCCGGTCGCCGCCGCGGGCCCCGTTCCGGTGAGCTCGGGCCACCTCAGCCCTGCCGTTTGCACAGATGGATGCGGGCGACTCCCAGCTACGCGTAGAGCCCCTCAGTCGCCGATTGGGTCGCCGAAGGAGCGTTTCCGACGCCCTCCGCCATTGCTGGCGTCGCCGGCGACAAGCCGCGGGTCAACTCCGGCGGGTTTGACCCGGGGTTTGACCCCCCTGACGTGTGGGCCCAGGCGCCTGCTAGATTAGTGTTAGATTAGTTAGCGCTAATTAACCTAGCTAATTAGATAGGCCACTGACATGCGGGCCCCGCCCGGCTAACTAAGTTAGTTAGGGCTAACTAACCTGGTTAGTTGACTGGGTCACTGACCAGTGGACCCCACTGGTCAGGTTTGACCTGGTCGACGCCTTTGACCTGCTGACGTCACCCCGGCGTCATGCTGACGCAATATTCCTTTTCTGGAATTTAGTTTATTTTATAAATAATCAGGAAATTCCAGAAAATAGCTAAAACCTCAATAAATTATAGAAATTCAACCGTAGCTCCAAATTAAATAATTTATATATGAAAAATTATCAGAAAAATTCAAGGAATCCATCTGTACCATTTCCATGCATGTTAGAACAACTTATAGATGATGTTTAGCACAAAACAAATAAAGGGCATTTAAATAATCACATATGGAGTTTGAATTTGAATCTTGTATTCAAACCAACTTCATTTAATCTGTTGCTAGTTGCATTGGCTCAGAACACATTCATTTTGCCATGTCATGATCATGCATCATATTGTGCATTGCATTGATTGTGTTCCCTTCTGTGTTGCCGGTATTTGTCCCCTCTCGATTGACGTGATACCGATGATGTGATCGTTGACACTGATGAAGACTCAATGTTATCTTCAGAAGTGCCAGGCAAGCAAAACCCCCTTGTTCATTCCGATACAATCCTACTCTCTCGCTCCTGCTCTCTTTTAATGCATTAGGACAACACCGATTCAACTGTTACATGCTGCGGTAGTTGAACCCCTTTATCCTCTGCATGACCTGTCATTGCCACAGTAAATAGATGAAACCCACTAGCATGAGTAGGAGTTGTTTGAGCCCTGTTGTGCCTACTCATTCATGTTTGTTTGTCATGCCTGCTACTGCTTAGAGTTGAGTCAGGTCTGATTCATCGGGGATGAATCAGAGGCGTGTGAACATGTCCTACTGTGTGTGAGCTAAGTGTGTGAATACGATTTGGTAAAGGTAGCGGTGAGAGGCCATGTAGGAGTACATGGTGGGTTGCCTCATTGCAGCCGTCCTCAGGAACTGAGTTCTGTGTTTGTGATCCATGACTCAGCTACTACCACGCATTGGGCCCGAAACCAATGGACCCTCTCGGCTTCTTGATCACCCTTGTCCTCTGTCCAGGAGTTGCAAGTAGTTTCTGGTGTTTGTAGTATGCTGGAGGCCGTGCGCAGCGCTGACCGTAGGGGTGGGCTGTGATGCGGTAGGCACGTGGCACGGTGTACCGGGCGCCCGTTTGGTGTCTCGGGAACCCTGTTCACATCGTTTGGGGCTGTGAGCGAAACTCCGGCCGGATCTCCTCATGGATGGAACCCGAATAGGCGATAAACCTGGACTAGAGACTTAGGTGATTAGGTAGGTCGTGGCCGACACCCACGTTGGGCTTCCGCTTGAAGGTTGCCGAGTACATGTCGTGTAAACGGCGGTAAGTGGTGAGAGCGTGTGTGAAGAAGTACACCCCTGCAGGGTTAACATCATCTATTCGAATAGCCGTGTCCGCGGAAAAGGACTTCTGGGTTGCTTATATCAGTTCATAGACAAGTGAAAGTGGATACTCTAAAATACGCAAGATAAGCGTGAGTGCTATGGATGGCGTTCTCGTAGGGAGACGGGAGCGGATCCATAGTGGTGTATTGATATGGTGAATATGTGGACTCGTGTGCGCCACCTCAAAAGAGTCGCTTGCAGTCGTAGTTTAGGATAGCCACCGAGTCAAAGCTGGCTTGCTGCAGTTAAACCCCACCATCCCCTTTGTTGATAATGATACATATGTAGATAGTTCTGATGTAAGTCTTGCTGGGTACATTTGTACTCACGTTTGCCTATTTTATGTTTTTGCAGAGAGACTTCATGTCTCACTAGTATTTCCGCGTGGTCTTCGACGTTTAGCTTGTTACCTCAGCTACGATCTTGTGCCCTCGGCAGGATCTGGTAGATAGAAAGGCTTCTCAGCCTTTTTCATTTATAGATGTCTGTACTCAGACATGATAGCTTCCGCATGTGCTTTGACTTGTATGCTCTGAATGTTGGGTCGTGAGACCCCTGTTTGTAATATCTCGCTCCTCGGAGCCTATTGAATAAATACTTGAGTCATAGAGTCATTTTGTGATGCCATGTTGTATTGCACATATCGAGCATATTGTGTGTATGTTATTGAAATGCTTGGTATGTGTGGGATCTGACTATGTAGTTGTTTATCTTTAGTAGCCTCTCTTACCGGGAAATGTCTCCTAGTGTTTCCATTGAGCCTTGGTAGCTTGCTACTGCTCCGGAACACTTAGGCTGGCCGGCATGTGTCCTTCTTCGTTCCTGTGTCTGTCCCTTCGGGGAAATGTCACGCGATGAATACCGGAGTCCTGTTAGCCCGCTACAGCCCGGTTCACCGGAGTCCTGCTAGCCCAGTGCTACAGCCTGGATTCACTCGCTGATGACCGACACGTTCGATGCTGGGTCATGGATGCCTGTCCCTGTAAGTCTGTGCCACTTTGGGTTTACGACTAGCCATGTCAGCCCGGGCTCCTTATCATATGGATGCTAGCGACACTATCATATACGTGTGCCAAAAGGCGCAAACGGTCCCGGGTTAAGGTAAGACGACACCCGTGGGAATACCGTGCGCGAGGCCGCAAGGTGATATGAGGTGTTACATGCTAGATCGATGTGGCATTGAGTCGGGGTCCTCACATTCAAATAGTGCCCAAAATTATTTTTAGGATTTTACAAAATGAGTTAGTATTTTTACTAATTCAAAATAGATCAAAATAAATAGAAAATAGAAACAAATTAGCAGAGAGAGAAGAGAGAGACATTACCTGGCTTACCTGCAGCCCACCTGGCCTGGCACTGCTGGCCCAGCCCACCAGGTCCTCCACCGTCTTCAACCTCCTGCCAGTGGGCAGGAGGGCGTGTGCCCGCCATGCACGCACACGCGCACGCCACCTCCTGCTTGGTTGGCCTCCCCGACCCCTCTAGACGACGCCACGCGCCACCACGGGCCCCTCTCACTCCTCCCCCGTGCTCATCCTCTCCCATGTCCCTCTTGCATGCACCGTCGAGCGTTGCCATCGCCTCCGCTTGCTGCCACCGCGACCACCGCCATCCCTTCGCCTGTGGCCGTGTCCCCGAGCTCCGCCCAGACTCCAGCTATCTCTCCGCCAACCCACGCAAGCTCGGACATCTCCAAGACAACGCCGGGAGCCCTCCATCACTGCCTACACCATCTTCCCCATCTCTGGCCGCCCGACATCGCCTGCTTCGCTATGTCGCCGTCCGACCTCCCCCGAGCTCATCGTCTACTCCAACCGACTCGCCATGAGCCCCTGCCTCCTCTCCCCTTGCTTCCGTGCTCCTTTTCTCGCCATGGCCAACGTTCCGCCCATGACCGTTTCGCGCCACCGCCTGAGCTCCTCGCCGCCGTGGCCAGAGGCCGTGTTCGTCGCTCCTAGGCACGTGGACGTGCTCCAGAACTCGCCAGGAACCCAACCCGCACCCCAACTCTCTCTCTCTCTCGAGCGCTGCAGCCGTGTTCCCGTGCATGCCCGAATGCCAGCCGCCGCTGCCGAGCTCATAGCCGTTGCCTCCGGCCACCACAAGCCTGGCTAGCACCACCTTTTGACGCGTGCTGGCGAGGTCACTCCAACGCGCCCAACCGCGGCTCGAACCGTGTCCCGTAGCGCAATCCTGAGCCCCACCTCCGTCCCTGGCCTCACCGGCGACGAGTCGCGTGTCAACTCCGGCGAGTTTGACCCGGGTTGACCTAGTTTGACTCCTCCGGAGCCACTGACATGCAGGCCCCCCGGGCTAATTAAGTAGGGTAGTATTAACTAAGCTAGATTAGTTTAGTTAGACATTAACACTCGAAACCCAGTGGTCAATTTGACCTGGGCCGCCCGTTGACCAGCTGACCTCAGCCTTACGTCATGCTGACGCAGTAAGTACTTTCTGGAATTAAAATAAATCAAAAATGGTTTATTTATTTCAGAAAATATCCAAAACTTCTAAAAATCATATAAAATCGACGGTAACTCCAAATGAAACAAATTATATATGAAAAATTATTCAGAAAAATCCAAAGAATCTGTTTATGGCATTTTCATGCATGTTTGAGAAATCTAAAGCTACTGTATATGAAAATTTGAATTAATGGCATTTGAAATGACTTATGTGGAGTTTGAATTTGAATCTTGCATTCAAACCAACTCAATTTAATCTGTTGCTAGTTGCATTAGCTCAAACTACAGCATATTGACAAGTCATGCTCATGCATCATATTCTGCATCGTATTGATTGTGTTCTTCCTTGTTTGCCGGTGTTTGTGCCCTCTTAGTAGACGATGTTTCGATGATGTGATCGATGACACCGATGAGGAGTTGTACTATCTTTGGAAGTGTCAAGCAGGCAAAACCCCTTGTTCGTTCTTATACAATCCCACTCTCTCGCTCCAACTCTCTTTTACTGCATTAGGACAACAACCATTTGACTGTTACATGTTGGGGTAGTTGAACCCCTTTCCTCTGCATGACCTATCATTGCCACAGTAAATAGATGAAACCCACTAGCATGAGTAGGAGTTGTTTGAGCCCTGATGTGCCTACTCATTCATGCTTGTTTGTCATGCCTACTATTGCTTAGAGTTGTGGCAGGTCTGATTCATTGGGGATGAATTGGAATGTGGTGAACATGTCCTACTGTTGAGAGCTAAGTATGTGAATACGATTTGGTAAAGGTAACGATGAGAGGCCATGTAGGAGTACATGGTGGGTTGTCTCATTGAAACCGTCCTCGGGAACTGAGTTATGTTTTTGTGATCCATGAACAGGTACTACCACACATTGGGTTCCGGTAACTCGACCCCTCTCGACTTATTAATCAACATGATCTCTGTCCAGGAGATGCAACTAGTTTCTCGTGTTTGTAGGTAGTGTTAGTAGTCTACCAAGTGGCACCCGGTACAGGTGGGCTTGGGACAGACTAGGCACCATTGCACGGTGTACCATGCGTAGATCCACCCGTCGAGGTGGGCTTGGGAACCCTACACACATCATTGGGGCCGAGAGCGATACCCCAGCCGGATCTCCTTGCAGATGGAACCCAAATAGGTGATAAACCTGGACGAGAGACTTATGTGGTTAGTCAGGTCGTGGCCGACACCCTCGCCGAGCTTCCTCTTGAAGGTTCCCGAGTACATGTCGTGTAAAGGGTGATAACTGGTGAGAGCGTGTGCGAAAAAGTACACCCCTGGATGGTTAACATTATCTATTCGAATAGCCGTGTCCATGGTAAAGGACTTCTGGGTTGCCTATACAGTTCACAGACAAGTGAAAGTGGATACTCTGAAATACATAGGATAAGCGTGAGTGCTATGGATGGCGTTCTCATAGGGAGACGGGTGTCGGTGTCAACGCTGGTGGATCTCGGGTAGGGGGTCCCGATCTGTGGGTCTAAGGCTAATGGTAACAGGAGGCAAGGGACACGATGTTTTACCCAGGTTCAGGCCCTCTCGATGGAGGTAAAAGCCTACTTCCTGCTTGATTGATCTTGATGATATGAGTATTACAAGAGTTGATCTACCACGAGATCGTAGAGGCTAAACCCTAGAAGCTAGCCTATGATGATTATGATTGTGCATATGCGGATCAAACCCTCCGGTTTATATAGACACCGAAGGGGGCTAGGGTTTACACAGAGTCGGTTACAAAGAAGGGGATCTAATATCCTAATCGCCAAGCTTGTCTTCCGTGCAAAGGAGAGTCCCATCCGGACATGGGACGAAGTCTTGAGTCTTGTATCTTCATGGTCCAATAGTCCAGCCAAAGTATATAGTCCGGCTGTCCGGATACCACCTAATCCAGGACTCCCTCAGTAGCCCCTGAACCAGGCTTCAATGACGATGAGTCCGGTGCGCAGTTTGTCTTCGGCATTGCAAGGTGGGTTCCATCTCCGAATACTCCAAAGTAAACCTCGAACACTTAAATCATTTCCAATTCTGCAAAACGACTTTCGCATTCCACCGTAGAGGGAACGATATTCAACAAATATAATCTGCTGACAACTTTAGATAATGTGACACGACACCATGGTCGAGTCATTATTGAACCGTCTTCCCACAGCCAGCTACCGCACATATCGCGAGGCGGTTTCCTCGGCACGTCTTGTCGAAGCAGAGATCATGTCCCCTTATCACGGGATTCTCATGAATACGGGTATGGGTAACCCAACCACGCCATCAATCGTGGCGCTTGGGAAATAAGCAATTTTCAACGGGCAAGTGGGGAGGCGCACCGTTTTTGTCGCCTCCATAAAGGGATAAGGATTCCCCATTTTTACCCACACCTTCTTCCTCCTTCGCTTATCCATTCTTGCCCCCTTGAGCTCCAGCGCCCTAGTTCACACCTTTTCCACACAGCCAAACATGTCCGGAGCAGGAGGCAAGTGGGTGGCCTCCACCGTCAAGGAGGAGCATATTAAGAAGCTCCGGGTGGCCGGATACTTGGCCGCAGATATCGCACACCGGCTGCCGGATGAAGGGCAGATCATTACGACTCTGGGACCCCATGAGAGGGTCGTGTTCCTCGCCCACTTCGTCCGTGGACTGGGATTTCTACTTCATGCCTTTGTCCGCAGGCTCATGTTTTACTATGGGCTAGACTTCCATGATCTAGCCACAAATTTTGTCCTCAACATCTCAGCGTTTATCGTTGTGTGCGAGGCCTTCCTCCGCATCAAGCCCCACTTTAGCTTGTGGCTATGAATCTTCTGTGTGAAGCCGAAGATCGTGAATGGCCAGCAAGCGGAGTGCGGAGGCGCCATGGTGGGCAGGATGCCCAATGTTAGCTGGCTTGACGGCTCCTTCACGGAGACCGTGAAAGGGTGGCAATCGGGGTGGTTCTACATCACCGAGCCATGTGACGCCAACTGGGCGGCGTCCCCCGAATTCCGATCCAGAATTCCCATGCGGCTCACCTCCTGGGAAAAGAAGGGCCTGCCCTGGGGTGAATCTGCATCAAGAATATGATGGACAAGAAAATCAAGCATGTCAACTTGGTCCAGGTCATGCTCGTCCGCCGAATTCTTCCGTGCCAAAGACGGGCGTTTAATCTGTGGGAGTTCGTTCCGGCCGAACATCAGACACTTCAAGAGCTTTACGGCACGACACACGAGGACGCATGGAAGGTGCTGTTCAAGGCCTCCAAAATACCTCCGCCCACATCCGAGGACCGCAGACTTCACGCCACGCGGCTCCACCATCCGGTGAGTTTTCTGACCATCACCAGATGTAGCTCTCCTAGCATACTCATGGGAGGATTTTAAGTCATCGTGTGTATTTAATCAGGATAACATGCTGATGGTGGAGCGGATCGACTGTCCGGCTCCACTGCCGGAAGGTCCAACAACCGCTCTCCTGACGGAGATGCTAGTCCCGGCGCCTAACAAGGTGCCGGAAAAGAAGGCTGAAAAGAAGTCCCCCGGGGACCAGGAAGGGTCTCCGGCGTAAGGCCGTACCGGACGCCTCGTTCGAAGACGATGAGGCACACTTGTCACGCCCAATATGCAATACTATCCTAAAGAGACTCGAAGGTCCCACCAAGGATAGAAACGCACATTGAAACGCTTTTGCAAGGTGGATATCATTACATCAACATTACATAATAGGTAGGGATACATACATAAAGCATACAATGCCACACGAATACAACATCATCTTACAAAAGAGCACCATCCGACTATGGATGAAACACAAACAGAAACTCAAACGACATCCACCCTGCTAGCCCAGGCTGCCGACCTGGAACCTATCCCCTGATCGAAGAAGAAGCAGAAGAACTCCAAAACAAGAAAACATCGCGCTCGCGTCATGATCATCGCATAACCTGTACCTGCAACTGTTGTTGTAGTAATCTGTGAGCCACGAGGAATCAGCAATTCCATTACCATGGGTATCAAGACTAGCAAAGCTTAAAGGGAAAGGAAGGGGTAAAGTGGTGAGGTTGCAGCAGCGACTAAGCAAAAAGGTGGCTAACATACGCAAATAAGAGCGAGAAGAGAAGCAAACGGAACGGTCGTGAAGCTAGCAATGATCAAGAAGTGATCCTGAACTCCTACTTATGTCAAACATAACCCAAAACCGTGTTCACTTCTCGGACTCCGCCGAAAAGAGACCATCATGGCTACACACACAGTTGATGCATTTTAATTCGAATCAAGTGTCAAGTTATCTACAACCGGAGATTAACAAATTCCCATCTGGCCATAACCGCGGGCACGGCTTTCGAAAGTTTATACCCTACAGGGGTGTCCCAACTTAGCCCATAATAAGCTCCCGCGATCAACGAAGGATATACCTTCTCCCAGGAAGACCCGATCAAACTCGGAATCCCGGTTTACAAGACATTTCGACAATGGTAAAACAAGACCAGCAAAGCCGCCCGATGCGCCGACAATCCCGATAGGAGCTGCACATATCTCGTTCTCAAGGCAACACCGGATAAGTCAAGCTACGAGTAAAACCAACCTTCAAGTTGCCCCGAGGTGGCCCCGCAGGTTGCTCGGTTCGGACCAGCACTTAGAGAAGCACTGGACCGGGGGGGGCTAAAATAAAGATGACCCTCGGGTTGGCCGACCCAAGGTAAGGGCATAGGTGGTGGTGAGGCAAATGGTAAAACCAAGGTTGGGCCTTGCTGGAGGAGTTTTATTCAAAGCAAATTGTCAAGGGGGTCCCATAAATCACCCAACCGCGTAAGGAACGCAAAATCCGGGAACATAACACCGGTATGATGGAAACTAGGGCGGCAAGAGTGGAACAAAACACCAGGCATAAGGCCGAGTCTTCCACCCTTTACCAAGTATATAGATGCATTAATTAAATAAGAGATATTGTGATATCCCAACAAAATCCTGTCCACCATGGAGCAATCTTCAACTTCACCTGCAACTAACAACGCTATAAGAGGGGCTGAGCAAAAGGGGTAACATAGCCAAGCAATGGTTTGCTAGGAAGGGTGTCAAAGGTTAGAGGTTCATGGCAATTTGAGAGGCTTGAAGAGCAAAAGATAGGTAGTGCAGCAAAGCGATAGAACGAAGCAACTAGCATAGCAATGATAGTAGTGAGATCCAGGGTAGCGGTCATCTTGCATGAACGAATCCTCACAATCGCAACATTACCGGAACTAAGAAGCAACCCGTAAAGAAACAAACAACATGGTAAATGCACAAGCATAAACATGGCATGATGCACAAACAAGTATGATGCATGACCGGTTTAATGAGGCATGGCATGGCAATATGCACAAACAACACTACAAGTTAAGTGGAGCTCAATATGCAACGAGTTGCATATTGACAAAACACCACATTGACATATTTCATTTAATCTCGGTTAAGCTACGAAACAATATTAAATGTTGTTAAACATGGCAAGAGGTTAAGCATATGGAAAACTACCGATCTAGGCAAGTTTAAATGAGGCCGGAACAACAAACAACACTTCCGGAAAATCCTCATGTCCAAATTAGCAATTTAATGCAACAACAATTTTTAGCATTTAAATGTTGTTATCATGATGTGGATGACATATGCAAGTTTTATGCAATTTTTATGAAAAAGTTGACATGAGCATGTTATGAAGCATTTGTCACCATGGTGGAAAACGAAAGGGGTGCCACGGCAACGACAACGGAAATGGTGCCACGGAAACATTCCAATGATCCGATAACTCATTGAGATATCAGTGCAAAAGAGCCAGTGTGCGGATGTGTGGAACATGAAAAAGATACGGTTCATCTCACGGGTCAACGGCATGGCAAACGAGGAGGAACGTGCAACGATCAATTCGGACATGGTGCAAACATATGGTTCATCTCATACAACATACATTTGTCCACGGGTCAACATCTCGGCGGTTATACCTTTGAAGCGTGCATTTCGGAGTGGGTCAAGTTCGACGAAGGAAGTAGTGGTACACGGGCCGTAGTGGAAGTAGTCGTTCTCGCGACGGTAGTGGAAGTAGTGGTACACGGTTCGTAGACGTTTGAGTCATCGGTAGAGGTACTTGTCGCATCATCGGGTGTAGTCGACCTTGGTGTATCCGTGCATAGGGGTACTTGCTGTTACATGTAGTCGAATTTGAGGTGCTCCTCGCGTCGGACTTGCGGCGTTGGACAGAACCATGGCGAGGTTCAGCAGCTACCCCACGTGCATGATGAAAAATGAAGCTCGGGCAGGGAGTCGAAGCAGCAAGCCGGGGCGTGATGAAGGAGCGAAGGCCGCGGGACTTGGCGCGAAGCAGGAGGCTGGTTCCGAGCGGGACTTGCAGCGGCAGCGGCGGGAACTTGACACGGCGGTCTCGCGAGGCAGGGGGAGGCTCGAGGCGACAACGTCGAGTTAGAAGACCGGCGACGTAGCTGCAGGCACCGGGAGGCGTGGCTCCGATGGGCAGGGCCGGAGACGAGGTGCAGAAGGGCGGTGAGGGGCTCGGTGACGGGGACGCCTGAAACTGCTCCTGGTGGCGCTCGTGGCCATGGGACGCGGAATCCGAGGTCGAAGGCGAGGCACGGTGGAGGACCGGGCGCGGCGTCGGTGAGAGGGTGCAGCAGCAGCTGCTAGCGGCGAGGTCGAGGCGGGTTGGTGGCGACGAGGAGAATCAGGAGGAAGGCCATGGCAGAGGAGGAGCGGCGCCGGGGTTTGGAGGAGGACGAGCGAGGGGATCGAGGGAGAGAAGTGGATCGGGAGAGGGGTTAGCGCTGCCCTCTCCCTGCGTGACGGCGCTCAGGAGGGAGATGGGGATCGAGCAGGAAGATCTCCCCTGGCGCTAGGGTTAGCGAGGGAGAGAGGCTGGGCTGGCCTTCGGTCGCCTGGAGGCCCAGCTTGACCTTGGGGCAACTTCGGATGGAAGGGAAAGGCCAGGAGGCCTGCTTGGCTGGCCAAAAGAAAGAAAAGGGGTTTCTTTTCCATATTTCAGAAAAAGAAGAGCCAAGGGATTATTTGGAGGTTCAAATGCAAGTGTGTCATGGTCAATTCCAAATTAATGGAATATTTACTATAGCTCCCTAATAAAAGTAGGAGACTTTAAATATGTTTTAAAGAGAAATCACCATGTGAATATCCCTCAATTTAAATAGATCAACGATCTATGCAATTTATTTAGGCGAGTTTTAAAAAGGGGTTGCATGATGACATGATGCAATGCACATGATGCAAGGATGAATGCAATGAACAAAACAAATCACACAACGAATCTCAGAATACAAGGAAGGCATCTGGAGCGTCGGTCTCGGGGCATTACAACACTCCTCCCACAAAGGGGAGGAGGAAAGAGAAAGGGCCGCCCCGTCCGGGGAGGCCGAATGGCCTAAGAGGGTGGCCCAGGGGACCAGGAAGGGTCCCCGGCGCAAGGCCGTCATAGGCTCGTCGTCCGAGGACGACGAGGCAGATTCCTCCCGCGGAGGCGGGGTGAAACATGAGGAAATTCCGCCTCCCCGCACTGGGGAGGAGAAGAAAAGGAAAGCCGTCCCGCAAGGGGAGGCTAGGACACCCAAGAAGGGAAAGTCGTCCCTTCTGGATCACTCCACCATGGCTGCCTATAGCGAGGAGGAGTGGCTGCACAGGGGCAAGTCCCTAGTAAGATCGTAAGTATTCGCACTCTGTTGTACTTTAGTGCGACTTAACTTAATAGTTTGTTATAACGCCGAACATGTATATGCAGTACGGCCAGGGCCCATCCCGAGGTATCCTCTTCGGATGGGTCTTTGAGCGATTCGGTGATGAATGAGCATGGAGGTGTTGTCCCAAAGGGTCCCAGAGTAGGGGGAGGCGACTTTGGAGATGCCCCAAGGCGAAATTCCAGACGCCGGGCACACGGGGCGTAAGATCCCCGCGGATTATGCTGACGAGAGCCGCAACAAGTTGGGCTCCCAGCCGGACACTATACCGGAACCTCCAAAGGTTCTGGATTCGGGCAGGCAGCCCCTCACTAAGGAGGGCGAGCCGACTGTGCCGATGACTTCCGTTGCACCATAGGCGCCGGATAGTCTGCTAGAGGTGCTTCACGGTGCTTCCATGGATGAAGAGCACCGTACTCTTATGAGTGCGGTGATTCAGAAGGTTCAGTCCGCGAAGAGCGGATTGACCGAAGCCTGCACCAGCCTCCTGAGAGGCTTTGAGTAAGTAATCAAAAGTGTGTGAAATTATCACCCGATAGACAGTAGCCCCTAATACTCTGTTTGTTGTTCAGAAAGAAAAGCCAAATGGAGGGTCAATTCTAATCCGCAGGAGTCTAACAGTAGGTGTCGATGTGAATAAGCAGGCAGTGTTGCTTGCCACTGCTGCCTGCATAGCCGAGGTCATCGGACTCAAACGGGACCTTGAGCAGGCCGAAGAGGAGCTCAGCCCCACAAAGAGGCAGCTTGAAGAGAACAAAGTTGAGTGATACCCCATTCACATATCATATAGAGTAAGAAAAATTGGTGATGCTAAAAAAAAGCGTCATGATTTTGTAATAGGGGCCACGACCGAAGTGGCGGCCCTGAAGAAAGCGCTATCCGAGGCTGAAAACAAGGTGGCCATGGAGCGCATTGAGCGTGAAAAGCAAAATGCTAGGGTGGGCGAGGTACAGCAAGAGCTCGAGGAGCTCGGCAAAAGGTTCGAGTCCTTTGATGCCCTTTCGAGCATCAAAGATGCCAAGGCCGAAGCCCAAAAGGCCTAGCAGGAAATCCGGGCGTCCAAGAAGATAGTGGCGGGTAAGACATTCTTTATGCAAAGCAAGCATGTGGAGGAGACATTTCTTTTACTTACCCGAATTCGGAGCTCTCCAGGGGCATTCGCAGATTTGCCACGCAGCATATTGGATGCCGCGGAGTTCTACCGTGCCGAAGAGGGGAGCTCAACGGAGAAGCTGTTCTGGTCCCAGTATGCTGGAGCCGAACACCCGATGCCTCTGAGTGACCAATTGAAGCAATTGGTTGAACTCCATAGGGCGGCCGAAGTGGCTATGAAAGATTTCATAGTCTGGATGTGGCCTGGTGAGCCCCTGCCCGCCAGCTACTTCGGCCTGATAAAGTGGATGGTAAATGCCTGTCCGCGGCTTGACGTGATCAAGCGGTCCGTTTGCATTGAGGGTGCCCGCAGAGCCTTTGCCCGTGCGAAGGTGCATTGGGGCAAGCTTTATGCGGAGAAGCTGGTGAAGGATGGACCGCCGGAGGGCAAGGTGCATCGCTATCCCGAGAAATATTATGATGGCGTTATGAAAGGCGCTCGCCTCATGGCCGATGAATGTACCAAGGACACGATCTTTGAGTGAATGTACTCCTGTTGTTTTTGTAATATAAAAACGAAGGTGTTTGCGCTATACAGCGCTTTGTTGATTTAAAATATTACCTTCTGTGCGGCTGTTTATAAAATTCTGAAAGTAGGCCAGTCGTCGGCTTCCGCCCCCACGTAACTAGTACTGGGGTGTTTGTGGAAAACCCAAAACACTCTTTTATCCAAATTTTTGATCCTTGAAGGAGGTGTTTGGTGCAGCGAACAAGGCAATCGGACTATGCGGCTTTATAACTCTCACTTAGCCATAGAAGTCTACAATTTTAAATTGCGGTGAAGCCCCGAGAATTCGGAAAGCCAGATTGGGGCGCTATACACGCCTAAATCGGACGAGGCCGACTCCTCGCCTAAAGCGGAAAAAATCTTTAAGGATTTTGAGACCGCTCGAACAGCGACCAGCTCTCGTTGCATCATGACAGTCGGTACTGCGCTGCATGTTTGGGGGCCCATGTGTTCTACCTCAGCGCTTTTCATATTGCAAGCGATCGGTACTGCGCTTGTTTTAGATGTTGTCGCAAGGCGAATACACAAAATTGAATAAAGCACAACAGCTATTGGAATGAAATCAAACAACAATTCCTAACCAGCAATCAGAGTTGCAATTCTATCAACGATATACCATGTGATAAATAATACTGTCGTACTACTTATACACACAGGACACTTGTTTGACCATGCCAGATTATTACATCAAAATCTCTCAGAGGATATATCAGTTCGGCAGTTGTGTGCTGCTACTGAAGAATTTCAAAGTTGATTTGGACCAGCTCTCCTTACCAAGAAAGTTCAATTTTGACATCATCCCCTACCACAAGATATGATTTAGATTTTAACCTTGACCATCCTTTAGCATCAATCATCATGCGACCATCCTTTGTACTTACGGTATATTGAGCAGGTTCATTCACACCAAGGATGCGCATGGTAAGAGAAACTTGGCCGCGGTCGCCCAGATTGTTGAATGCCTCCCTCGTTGCTCTAGGATTCTCTATTTGCAAACAAGAAGACATACCAAAATAGTTAGATCAACACAGTGAATCATGTGAAACAACATGGAAAGAAAAAAGAACGAAGCACTTGGGCGGCCAATGCTTACCAAGAAGGTGGACATGTCGGTTTTTGTAAGGACTTTGGTATATGAAGTGCGAACTGCAGCCCAGTCTGTCGTCGATGCAACTGCACGGGACGGACCAAATGCAAGTGCAAGTGTTGGTGCAGTTGCCGAAGCCGCTGCTGCTGCCGGAGATGGTGCTCCTTGTAGAGCTGGTGCCGGTGCCGATGCCCGATCCTACGGTAGATCAGACTGATCCGCTGACGCGGTCGGTGCCCAATCCTCAGCTGGATCAGACTGAGCTGCTGCCGCTGTCAGTGCTAGAGCAACTACCGGTGCTCGATCTGTGCGAGACAGCGGCGATCGTGTCTGGTATGCTATGATCAACTTTCTAACTTGACTAGGATCCGTGACCGTGATCCAATTTTTTTCTTCATTTCTTTTAAACGCGAGAAGGACTAATTGTGGCGTTTTTGTTAAACCAAACTGCAGTTCATCATAGGGATTCAGCTTGTACTCAGACAACAGACTGATCCAATGTTTTCTAGTAATATAAGTGATGGGCAGTGCCTTTGTTACTGACACGACATAAGAAGTGAAACCTGCAAAAATAGCCATCGTAGAGCAAACCAAACGGTTTATTCTGTGATGAATGTCACATGGCAAAACCTGCATTGTAAAATTGCAGGAAAAGAAAGAAAACATGACATTAAATCAATAAGATTTACACAGTAAATCAATAAGATTTACTTGATGTGACACGAGTGAATCCTTACCAGGAAATCACTATGTTGAAGTACTAAACAGAAGATTGATCGTCCAACTACGTGTGGCATGCAGGGGCCCTGCCTACTCCCACAAGCAGGACAGTCCAAAGGTCGTGACAAATCGTATGGACCGAACATCCATGGTACTGGAAATCCTGGTGGGTGCGATAAACCCTGCAATGCATAAAGATATTGGAGTATAACCATAATTTATGAACCGTCCTCACAAAAAATATGATCTGGATACTTCAAAATGTACAGACTGAATTGAGTGGACAGACATTAACATAGACCATTCTCAGGACTGACCACACACCAAAAGTGGCAGTACTAATAAACAATACAGGGTTCACAACACAAATCAAGTACTGAACAATAGTACTTACTACAGACAAGCAAAGTTGCACTAACTAAACTCTGCAGACTATTTCTTGCCACCGACCTACGGGATGAACCCCGCATAACTGACTAGGCCATGGACTTCGTGTGAGCTGTCTACATGCACCATCACCATCTTGTCAACCTTGGAGAACCTAACAGAGTGGTCTTTCCACTCATAAACATGATGATGAAGACAGGCCGCATCAGATTTGTTGGGAAGCTTTACAAGAACCACACCCTTCGTAATCAAAGGCACAACCAGGAAATTGTTGTGGTCAAGTACAGCCTCGAGAACACGCCTGACAACAATGCTACAGGAAAACACTAGTTCAGGACACGTGGCGACAAGGACACAACAGCTGGATAGTTCAGTAGTAGAACTCATCATCAGGTCTTCCAGTTCACATGGCATGACTTTGAGAACTTCATCTCCACCGCGGACCTAGTTCTAATTCAAACAGAAACCATATTTCATTACTACCTCCGTTCAGAAATATAAGATTATTTTCGATATTATGCTCCATATATGACTACATATACGCAAACAAATGAGTGAACAAAGACACTAGAACATGTCTTCAAAGGCATGAGAGAAGCGGAATTACATGAATTATCCATAACACAAGTTACTGAGGCAAATATACCATCTTAAAAGGTAGCATTGATGTTCATAAAGTACTCCCTCCGTCCCAAAATTCTTGTCTTAGATTTGTCTAGATACGGATGTATCAAGTCCTATTTTAGTATTAGATACATGGAGCTCCACGTCCTTGGCCCTGAGCTCCGCATCCTTGGAATGGAGTTCCTGTGTCAGGCGCCTCACCTCGGACTCCGTCATCTGCTGCACCGCCATAGCACCAGGTAGAAGCAATGGAGAGAGGAAGCAAAGGGGGTGAAATGGCTGAAAGGCAATGCAATCTATGGGAAGGCGGAGGGAGCTAGCCGAGGAGCGGGGAATCTATTGGTTTTCACCACGGTAAAACACTAGTCGACGACTTCTCACATCACGGAGCAGTGGGTTTTTACAGGCGGAGTCATCATGACTAATTGCCACCGCGCCTGCTCCCGTCAATCAAAAAATTAAAAATCCTGTCGCGCCTGCTCCTGTCAATCAAAAAATTAAAAATCCTGCCGCACCCAAACACCAGAGCAACACCGCGGTGGATATTTAAATTTACCTGCCGGCAAGTAGATAAAAAAAGGGGTGGAAAAACAAATGTGGCGGAAGCCTAGCTAATCGGTCAAACTAGCCCAACTGGCTAGCCACCGTGCTTCACTGATGTACTCGGCAGGAAAGGTGGTCTTTCCTGATTTGACGACTCATTTACTTGCTTCGGCGCTACGACCGAAGAGGACCCAGAAAACACGCTGTAGGGCGTCCAACACCAGGAAGAATATATGCGTGCACCACCCGGGAGGACCATGAAACCGCGCAGTAGGTTGTGCCACGTCTCGGCACGGAGGAAAAATGTGCGTGTAAAAATATACTTTATCAGACGTAGTACCTATGGTTCGACCTCGGGACCTAGCCAGTCGGTCGAAAACATCCCACCACCCACACAGCTTCATCATGCAAACGTGGCACGGTTATCTCCGTCTCGACCAGCCACAACGTCTCTTGTTCTAGGCGATTCTTCTATTTTCCAAGATTTTTTTTAGTTGTAATAACACCACGGCAAGCTTGCGCCGCTCTTCGTGTGTGCGCGTGCAAAGGTTAGACGATGGACAGAAGAGAGATTGAGATCACAGACCTGGGACACACCCGTAAGTGAGACAACGGTCATGCATGTGTTGACGAGGCAATCCCTCTACTCTACTCAATGCAAGTACTGTATAAAATCAAGTTATGGGACAAAGCCAACAACCATTCGTTTTTTTAGGCTATCGACTTACACTTTGTAGTCCAGGTTGCCAGTTCAAATCTCGTCTTTCAGATTTGTTAGTTTTAGGTCCAAATTTGATTAATGACAAGTGGGACCCCCGTGTGTTGTTTCGATATTTTAGTGTAGGATGGTTGTTTTGAACAAACACTTTGCGCGGTTAGACAAGTAACGGCACGAGTTACACGTATTTTGCAAGTTTACGAACAAAAATTACAGTGGCATAGAATATCACATCCACCCCGCAGCTTAGATACTATGGTGATACGAGTTTTTACACCGTTGGAAGTGAGATCCAATGGCTTGGGAGTAGTCTTTGTAATTATGTGCAATTTCCAAACTCTCAAAGTTTTTTTTGCAAATAAAACATTCAGGCCTCGTGTGTGCCACTGCATCTTTGATCCAACAGCTCCCCAGTGCTCATATTAGGTGCTCCACGTAGCTTAATTACCCGCTACGGTGATATGAGCATCTAGGTCGTATGATCAGTGATCAGATGGCACACGCATAGTACTTGTACTTTCTGCGCATTTCCCAAACTCTATCAGCCGTATATTGCAAAAACATTCAAACCTCCTACTGTGGGCCGTTAGATCTCAGTGAACTCGTATCACCATAGAATCTACGATGCGGGAGCACCTCATACTCTCCCATGCGAGAAAACATAAGGTGCTATCGCAGCTTGGATGCTACGGTGATACGACCTTGGAGGTCGTTTGATCTGAGATCCAATGGCATCTGAGCAGTCTTTGTGCTTGTAAGCAGTAGCCGAACTCTTTTGGGGCTTTTTTGCAAATAACCATTCGAACCACCGAGGAGGTGTTGGGTCACAAATCCAACGCCTCCGAAGAGCTTGTATCACCAAAGCATCTAAGGTGTGGTAGCACATGATATTCTTACATACAGTAGAATATGATGTCCTCCTTCATCTTAGATGCTACGGTGATACGAGCTTCGAGGTCGTTGGATATGGGATCAAAGGGCATCTAAGTAGTTTTTGTACAAATCGTGTGCAATTCTCAAACTCATCAAGGTTTCCTGCAAAAAAATTAAGACACATATCATGTGAGCTGCTATATCTCAGATCTACAAGCTCCAAGCAACTCGTATCGCCATATAGCATGTAAGGTATGGGGGCACATGATATTCTCCCGGGGAGGAGGGGTGGGGGTGCACAACCAATCGGTGGTTGGGAGGGTGGGGACAAATATAATCTAAACAACCCTAAACAGAGCTCCACAATTTTATCTAAGGTCGAGGGGTTGACCTCCGACAATCATAGATCCGCCTAAACACAACATTTGCATGTACTGTAGTACTAGACTTAATATTCATGTTTCAGTTTCATCTTCATTTTAAATATTGAACTGGGGACCATGGATGTCTTACATTTTACTCCCTTCGTTCCTAAATATTAGTCTTTTTAGAGGCTTCAAATGGACTGGCACATACGGATGTATATATCCATATTTTAGAGTCTAGATTCACTCATTTTTCTTCGTTCCTAAGGAGTATTTTTGAACTCGTGTCATACATGCATGGGTTGGAAAAATAGATGCACTATACTTATTGGATTGTTGTTGTGTTCGTGCGTGTATGTCTGTGTGGTCATATGCTTGATACATACAAAGTTTTCTCACCTCCATATTGTTCATCTTTTAAATTTGAATTTGCATTGGAATACTTACTAGGGATACCATGAAATGTGAAATCCACGTTGAGATCACTATATCACAAATTCACTCTAATTCAACAACTTGTCATAAATCAATTACCACGTTGAGATTAGTATTTGCAAGGAAAATACGGGTATTGTAATACACATAGATTCGTTCAGCAATTTAAAAGGTTCCTTTCATATTCTCAAATGGTAGGACCCAACAGCGTACCAGCCAGATCTTGGCTCGTGTTGATCCTAAAAAAACGGGCTTGTGTCCTTCAGTGGCGTGCGTGGTACGCACATTAGGCAACCCCAACCAGTCGAGCCTCAACGTTTCAAGTCGAAATATCTAGCGGCCAGAATTCCAGCCCTAGGAAATTCCCCTCATGTCCCCGGTCCATAATGACTACCGATGAACAACGGAGGGATGCTTTAGTAACTAGACAATGTTACCTACCATGCCGAGCATGGTTCAATTCCCTCGGTCGCCGCTCGTCAAGGTCACCCGTCAACTGCATTGCCTACTACTACTACTACTACACCAGGATGAGCACAGAATTGAGCCCATTTGTTCGTGCCTAGTACTTGAGTTAATATATCAGGCAATGCACTGGTACGGAGGGATTATCCTTTTACTCCATCCTTTCCGGTTTATAGGGCTTATCTCAAAATTTCAGTTTTCCCATTTTATAAGTCTCAATTTGGTTGTTCCCCATCACATGTTCAGATTTCAAGGTGCAATAAATCATTACATGCAAGTATTAAGAGAAAATTGACCAATGCATGTACTTTATGCATGCATGCATTGCAATTAATGTATTCGTAAACACAATTTTTGAGGAAAACAAGCGCATTAATTGAGTGCTTTTGCAAACTACAATAATTGGTTGGTGAGATTTTTGAATTGAGCCCTATAAACTGGAAAGGAGGTTTAACTAAGCAAATTTTTTGACCAAATCCTTTCTTAAGAAATACAATAGGACAGATGTATGGCTTGAAAATTTATTGCATGATGCAGGTTATGATATTGTTTCGAATCCTGGATCTTAAATTTCAGAAAATCCAGTAGTGAGCCTAAATTATTGAAACTGAGCATGGTCACGTGATATGGCACAAGTATTACTTCGTAAGTTTTTTCTTCAATTCGAGACAAGCTGCTTATGACAAGTTGCACAAATGAAGAGCCAAGGTATTTTGGAACAAAGACCTGTCACGTTAAGGCGAATGCTTTCACTATTGAAATCATGGGCGGTTACGTGCCGCCACGAGTCCCCGCTTCTCATCGGCAGGTGCCGTCCTAGCAAGTGTGTGAGTCGACGGGAGGGATGCGAGCAGACCGCTGCGCCGGCTGTTTGGGAGGTGTGCGAGCGGACCGCTGTGCAGACTCATCGGGAGGCGAGCCCTTTGACCAGGCTCCGCCGCCCACCGTCGTCCTAACTGCTCCCGCTTTTAATGTCGCCGGCGCCGCAGTTTAAAATCAACCCCGCACTACCCGGTATCGCTACAATCCTCTCTCTTCCTCTCCGATTCTCCTGTCGTCTACCTCCAACTAGCCTTACCTAAACGTACGCCATGTCGCATCACGATGGTCTGCCCTTAGTGTTCCAGTTTCATGAGGAAGACACCCAGCTGAAGTCTCAAGAACATAAGGCGCTTTGGGACAAGCTTGAACTGGCCTTGCAGGAAGACGCCGTGCCTGTCCCTGCTCCCGTTCCGGCTCCCGTCGCCCCGACCGTGCTAGCGCCCATCCCCGTGGCATGGATGGGGTGGGAGCCGCACATTGTCGCCGAGCTTGATGCCACGGGGTTCCACAAGGTCACCGCCGACTCTCACGCACCCGTGCACCTGCCAGCGCATGCGCCTGCGTGTGCATTGACGCGCACGCCCATGCCGGTGCCTGTGCACCTGCCAGCGCATGCGCCTGCGCGTGCACTGATGTGCACGCCCGTGCCGGTGCCCGTGCACACGAATGTCTCCGCCGCGCCATTGACAGCCCCTGCCCCGCGCGGGTTCCACTGCCCCCCTCAGCGGCATGGATGGCCGCCGTCGACCGCTTCCTTACACCAACGTCAGTCGCCTCCTCCCGCCAGTTGACTCGCTCCAAAGTCTAGAACATTTTGGCCTTCCTTGAAGCTAGGCCAACGTCCAGGAGTACGCCAACAATGGCGCAAGACGCCGCCGTCGCCGTCGGTCAGTGGCCCGACGACACACATAGCACGGCAGAGGAGCCACTTCCCACCGCGAGACGCCGCTGCCGCCGCCGTGTAATCGAAATTTGCCATGAAAAATGTTCGGATTGCCTTGCTTAAAATCCGAACGTTTATCATTTCCATTTATTTTAGATCGATCGTCGTATAATTTAAAGTCGAAGTCAGACTGAATGAAATGTATGGTTTGATCGATTGAATGTTCTGCTAGAGCCGTATCAAATTAAATATAAAACGTCATCAAGCCACATGTATTCCTTGTCATCCAACGACCTAGACTGCTTCAATGTCGAGCGCTCAACATGTTTAGCTTGCGGTTAATTTCATGCCAAAAATAGTGCTAATCACATGACAACACGCAAATAATATCCTAGTAGTTAATATCCACATGCACTTAATATACTTCCAAATTAACGTGCATTGCACGTACACACTGACTAGTGCTGCTAGTACGTGAAACTGGTGCCATGACTTGTGAATGTGTCCAGATATGGTCAACGGCAACATCGCCCGCGAGTTCTTCCTGTTTGCCCGTGCGTCTAAACACAGAAGGGGAGGAGAGAGAGAGAGAGCACACATGGAACCCACCGGTAAGTGAAGGCGAATAGTACTAAAACTAATATTACATGTTATCCATTAATTAGGCTGTGGTAATATAAAAACATTATGTGAACAAAGGGGGTACAACAAACATTGCTATTCTACATATGTTGCCTATTGACGTGCGGCTTGAACGCCCGGTCGCATGTTCGATCCTCGTCCTTTATTTTTTAATTTGTATATGGGTCCAAATTTGTTTCATGACATGTGGGCCCCTCGGTGTGTAGTTTGTAGCACTTTAATTTTTGGGTCAAAATTTGTTCCATTCCAAGTGGACTATTGGTGTGTAGTTTTGTAGCTTATTTATAATAATTAAAGAGAACAACATAGTTTTTTCAATAATACCATGGTGCGGCGTTGAAGGCGAGAAAGGACGTGCGAGAGAGCGATGACCGAGCCAGAGGGAAATCAACTAGGGGAGTTGCGTGGGTTGCAACGGCGTTTGGAGTAGTTGTGGGCCGAATGCTACGAAAATATAATCTAAACCGACCGGAATAAATGCCTACACAAATTAATCCAAGGTTGGAGTGCCCCTCGCAATGTAAATAGCTCCGGCTTTACGAGGGATGAAGAGGTAGTAGCTTCAACGCGTGGAAGATCCGGTATGGGAAAGCGAGGTCAATCGAGACACATATATATAGAGAGACAAAGTGAGTGTGGTCCGACATTCATTGAACAAATATATATATGCTCCAGAGAGATATTGTTCGATTGAGCTTTTGGTAAGGGTGAGGGCTGTAAGATAGAGCTTGAGAGATGATCCAGTCACAGACGTGTAGATATATTTTGTGCGTGGGAGGAAGCAAGGTCAACCGATCACATAGGGTCGCCGTGCGATCGAAAGAGTGAGACGGGTTGGAGAGAGTGACCTAGATAGACGATGTGCATGAGAGAGTATACAATGTGAATAGGTCGAATTGGGCTCAAACATGGTGATATATCGTTTTTGTCCGAGAAAGAGCGAGGTAAATCGAGACATACAGAGATAGAGAGAGATAGAGAGAGAGAGATTTAGTGAGCATGGCCCACCATGAGGTAGAAAGAGTGGCGGCGGCTTGGATGGACTGACCTAGATAGACAATCTGCATGAGAGAGTATAGAGTATGTCGATCGAGGCTCGAACAGGGAGATATATCATTTGTGTGTGAAAGAAAACAAGGTTAAACGAGACTCAGATAAAGAGAGCGAGATTGAGCGAGTGTGGCCCGCCGTGCGGAAGAAAGAGTGAGACAGTCTCGAGGGAGTGACCTAGATATGCAACGTGTGTTCGTGCGCACGAGAGGTTCGGGGTCCTAGATAGGCAATGCATGTATTTAGTGCGAGAGGGTGAGTGGGAGAGGGGGGAGAGAGAGCTTGGCATGGGGTGCAATGGCGGGTGTGTGAGGTAAATACATTTGGTAAGAGGAGTGGAAAAAGGGGTTGTGTAGTTGAAAGACTTAGAGATCGAAACATGGAGAGAAAGAATGAACGTGTGTTTGTCACATCCCTAGTCTGGTATGACCTAGACTAGCTAGTCTTTTGTGCATCATGTTTAAATCTCATTTAAATTTGAAATGAGGATTGGTGGAACCCTCAGAATCATTTTTGAAAATGACCCAAATAAAAATTTCTCCAAAAGGGTCCAAGAAAATGCTCATGTTGCCCTCTGAAAATATTGGACAGTGATAAAAATCAAACCAATATTTTTAGGAGATCATGGATATTTAATTTTGGCCATTTGGATTAATCCGATAATTATTTGCTTTGGATATATATTGTTATATATATGAAATATGGTCCAAAAATTATGCCATTTATAAACGAGCCCTGGAATATTATAGCTAGCTCCTGCAAAATTGGCATAAGGTAATTAAATGATTTAATATTTTATTTAGATCAAAACAAATGTCAGAAAAAAATAGAAAATAGAATTAAAGAGGAGAAGCTTACCTGGGGCTCCCCCCTGTGCAGCCCAGCAGCAGCAGGCCGGCCCAGCCAGCAGGCGGCCCAGCCCGCCTCCTCCTCTGTCGTCTTCCCCCCCTCTCGCCAAGCAGCTGCGTGCCGACGAGCGCGCGCTCCGCCAGCCACGCCACCTCCCTCCCTGCCTGCCTGCCTCTCCCCTCCTCGTTTGGATGCCCTGGAACGACGCCACGCGCCGCCCCGGTCCTTTTCCCCTCTCTCTCGCTCTCCCTCCTCCCCTGGACATCTCCCTCTCCCCGCACCCGAAGCGCTGCCGCCGCCGCAGCTCACCACCGACGTGCTCCCCGCCGTCCCCTCGCCCCTCAGTGGAGTCCACGAGCTCCGCCACGACCCCCTCCACCTCCTCGTCGATCCACGAACCTCCGGACGGCCTCCATCGTTGCCACCCTCGTCGTCTTCATCGCCGGCCACCGTAGATCTCCACCGCCCGCACGTCGCCGTCCGATCTCCCCCGAGCTCTCCGACGACGTCCTCGAGCCCGCCGTGAGCCCCCGCTTCGGTTCCCCCTTCTCCCTTGCCTCCCCGCGCTCTGTAGCTAGCCCGGCCATTGAAGCCGAGCTCCGGCCGCCGCCGCGAGCTTTGCTCCGGCGAGCTCCGGCCTCCCCAGCTCTTTCCACCTGTCCCACCAGATGCGCAAGAGCCCGGGCTACGCCCCGGTGCTCTCAGACGCCGTCCCCGTGGCCAGTGGCACGGACTCCGCCGCGTCCAGAGGTCGCCGGCGGCGAGCCCCGTCGCCTGAGCCCCGCCATGTGGGCCCGGCCCATCAGGTGATTAGCTTAGTGCTAATCACCGCTTAATTAACCCCCCCTCTGACACTGACAGTGGGCCCCAGCGCCACTAACTCTTAATTAGGATTAAACTAACCTCTGTTTAACCCCCTGACACTGACGTGTGGACCCCACATGTTAGGTTTGACCCCAGCCAGCTGCAGTTGACCGCTGACGTCGTGCTGACGTCATGCTTGCGCAATATATGATTTCTGGATTTAAATTAAATCAGAAAATTCCAGAAATTGTTTTAAACTTCAAAAATTCATAACAATTCAACCGTAGCTCAGATTAAAATAATTTATATATGAAAAATTATCAAAAAAATGTAATCTATCCATCTGTACTAGTTTCATGCATGACAAACCAACTTATACATGCTGAATATGAGAAAACACATTATGGCATATATAGGAGCTTAATGTGGAGATGCATTTGAACCCTTGGTTCAAATGGACTTCAAACCAAATGAATACTAGTTGCATTAGCTCAAACAACATCACATCTTCATGCCATGTTCATGCATCATATTGTTGCATATGTTTGTGTATTGATTACCGACACTGTTCCTTCTCGATTGGTCCTGCTCCGGAGTCCGTTCCAGAGTACCTGTCTGTGAAGCAGTGCCTCCTCTGTTGATTTACCAGGCAAGCAAACCCCCTTGTCCATTTCGATAAAACCCTACTCTCTCACTCCTGCTCTCAGTTAATGCATTAGGACAACAACGATTCATCTGCTACTTTGTGCTGCGGTAGTTGAACCCATTCCTCTGCATGACCTGTCATTGCCACAGTAAATAGTTGAAACCCACTAGCATGTGTAGGAGTTGATTGAGCCATGTTGTGTTCCTACCATGCTATGCCTGCTATTGCTTAGAGTGTGTCAGGTCTGGTTCATTGGGAATGAATTGGAGTGTTACGATATGTTCTAATGCTGAGAGTGAAGTGTGTGAACACGATTTGGTAAAGGTAGCGGTGAGAGGCCATGTAGGATTACATGGTGGGTTGTCTCACTGGAACCGTCCTTAAGCACTGAGTTCTATGTATGTTGTTCAATGACTCGATACTACCACACATTGGGTTCCGGTAACTCGACCCCTCTCGACTTATTAACCAACTTGGTCTCTGTCCAGGAGTCGCAACTAGTTTCTGGTGTTTGTAGGTAGTGCTATTTTTCTACCAAGTAGCACCCGGCAGGGTGGGCTTGGGACAGACTAGGCACACGTGGCACGGTGTACCAAGTGGCACCCGGATGGTGGGCTTGGGAACCCTGCTCACATCGTTTGGGGCCGTGAGCGACACCCCGGCCGGATCTCCTTGCGGATGGAACCCGAATAGGCGATAAACCTGGGCTAGAGTCTTGTGTGGTTAGTCAGGTCATGGCCGACACCCTCGCCAGGCTTCCGCTTGAAGGTTGCCAAGATACATGATGTGTACATGGCGGTAAGTGGCGAGAGCGTGTGTGAAGAAGTACACCCCTGCAGGGTTAACATGATCTATTCGAATAGCCGGGTCCGCGGTTATGGACTTCTTGGATGCTTACATGGTACATAGACAACTTGAAGTGGATACTCTAAAATGCTCAAGACAAGTGTGAGTGCTATGGATGGCCTTCTCGTAGGGAGACGGGAATGAGTCCATAGTAGTGTATTGTTTGGTGATTAGTGGACTCGTGTACGTTGTATCACCTCAAGAGTTTCTGGTAGTCGTAGAACAGGATAGCCACAGAGTCAAAGCTGGCTTGCTGCAACTAAACTCCACATTACCCTCTTGACACAAATGCATGTATGGTAGGATCTGATGTAAGTCTTGCTGAGTACCTTTGTACTCATGTTGCTTTATTTATGTTTTTGCAGCGGAGACTTCGGTCTTACTAGTGTTCTCATGGACTTCGACAAGTAGCTTGTACCTCAGCTACGATCTTGATCGGACGTTGTAGATAGTCAGGCTTTCAGCCTTTTCCATTTGTAGATGTCTGTACCCAGACATGTAATGCTTCCGCTTGTTGCTTGTATGCTCTGTATGATGGGTCCTGTGACCCCTGTTTGAAATAAATGCTATGATGGCTCTTCTAAGCCTTTATCTATTTGAGTTGTTGAGTTATGCTGTGATGCCATGTTGTACAGCACATACTTGCATGTTATGCGTACGTGTAATGTGTATTGCTATGTGTGGGATCTGACTATCTAGTTGTTTATCCTTAGTAGACTCTCTTACCGGGAAATGTCTCCTAGTGCTTCCACTGAGCCCTGGTAGCCTGCTACTGCTCCGGAACACTTAGGTTGGCCGGCATGTGTCCTTCTTCGATCCTGTGTCTGTCCCTTCGGGGAAATGTCACGCGATGAATACCGGAGTCCTGCTAGCCCGCTACAGCCCGGTTCACCGAAGTCCTGTTAGCCCAGTGCTACAGCCTGGATTCACTCGCTGATGACTGACACGTTCGATGCTGGGTCATGGATGCCTGTCCCTGTAAGTTAGTGCCACTTTGGGTTTACGACTAGCCATGTCAGCCCGGGCTCTTTATCATATGGATGCTAGCGACACCATCATATAAGTGTGCCAAAAGGCGCAAACGGTCCCGGGCAAAGGTAAGGCGACACCCGTGGGGATACCGTGCGTGAGGCCGCAAAGTGATATGAGGTGTTACATGCTAGATCGATGTGGCATCGAGTCGGGGTCCTGACAGCGTTGGTATCAGAGCCTGACTGCCTGTAGGATTACCAAGCCAAACTGGTCGAAGTTGAGTCTAGAAAATCTTTAGTTATGTAAGGGAATTGATTGTGGGAAGGAACGTAAGGCTCTTTTTACTCCTTTACCTCATGGCCTTCTGATCTGAGTCATCCTATCTTTCCTACGGGGTTAAGGAACTAGGCTTTCTCTTCCGTCTATCAGGATCACGTGTTACTACTCCGTAGTCCCATAGGATTGGTTGATCAGAGTCATACCCCAGTTTTTGAGTATTTCCGGTGTAGTCTGTTTAGTATGAGCTCAGAACCTTGAGTAATGCTGATGAGTATGTTATTACCCCATTTTAGTAGGATGTCTCATTCTGAGCATTTTACTGCCGTTATGCTGCCGGAATTTTCCCTAGGAGTTCGAGAGATACTAATTCCTTGTCCTACATTCTACAATCTATAGTTGATGTTGATTCCGTCCCTGGTTTCGTTTCTCAGGATGTCATCAAGTTCTATTGTTCGTAGCCAGAACCATGGAGATGGTAGGGATGAGGATCCTCCCGACCAGCCTTCGTTGGCAGAGTTCATGTTAGAAATGGAGAGGAGCAAGCGTGAGTCCAACCGCTTGTTGGCACGTATCGAGGAGAACACCGCACATCAGTCCAATAAGTCTGTGACCATTCATGACTTCATTCGGTTGCACCCACCTACCTTTCATCATTCCATCGAGCCACTCGATGCAGATGACTGGCTCTGTAGCATCACCCATAAGCTGCGTTCTGCGAATGTAGCTGAAGATGACAAGGTCACCTTTGCCACATACCACCTGGAAGGTCCTGCTAGTCTTTGGTGGCAGAACTATGAGGCTATGCTTCCAGCTGGCCAGATTCCTACCTGGAGAGATTTCACTGAGGCTTTTTGCGAGCGTCACATTCCCCAGGCCCTCCTTGATCGCAAGAGAGAAGAGTTCTGTAGTCTCACCCAGAATAAGATGGCTGTTGATGCTTATAGTAGAGAGTTTGAGAACCTCGCCCGCTATGCCACAGAAGAAGTGTCCACAGACGCCAAGAAGCAAGCTAGGTTCCGGAAGGGTCTCAACCCCAAGTTGCGTCGTGATCTCCACCTGCATCATTGTGATACATTCCAAGCCCTTGTGAACAAGGCCATTAATGCAGAGACAGCTCAGCTCACTTACGAGGAGTCTCGTAAGCACACCCGTGATTTGGGATCTTCCTCCGGTTCTAGTTCTCAGAAGCGCCGGATTTGGGTTCCAAACTCCGCTCTTCCTTCCGGTTATGCACCGAGGCCATCCCATGTGGTGCTCTCCCCAGCTCAGCCATATGTTCCACCCAGGCCTACTGATAGACCGCTTGTCAGTGCGGGTCCACGTCCAACCTCAGGGACTTGCTTCACATGCGAGAAGCCAGGACACTATGCACGTGACTGCTCTCAGACTAGTTATGCTCCACCCCAGCCCGAGAAGACTGTTGGCTGTGTTAGGCCATCACGCAAGATGATCAGTGTCAAGTCAGCCCCTACTGAACGTGGACGTGTGCATCACGTCTCAGCTAAAGACGCTCATGATGATCCGGATGTCGTTCTTGGTACACTCCTTGTCAATTGTCACCCAGCATCAGTTCTATTCGATACTGGAGCATCTCACTCCTTCATTTCCGAGAGCTATGCTAACTTGCACGACATGTCATTTTGTGATATGCCCTCTCCACTAGTCATTCAAACTCCCGGATCCAAATGGCAAACCTCTAGTGTAAGCCATGGTAACGAAATCCTTGTTGACAGACTTGTATTCCTTGCATCACTTGTAGCTCTCAAGTCCTCAGATATTAACATCATCTTGGTATGGACTGGATGACAGCTCATCATGCCAAGATTGATTGTTACACCAGATCTGTTCAGCTTACACACCCATCTGGCAAGATAGTCACTGTCTCCACTAGAGTTGCAAAGCGTCAGCTCTATTCTCTTAATGCCAGCCCTCTTCTAGACCTTGAAGATATCCCGGTAGTTCGTGACTTTCTGGATGTCTTTCCAGAGGAACTACCAGGTGTTCCCCCTGACAGAGATGTAGAGTTCGTCATAGATCTTATCCCAGGAACTGCTCCAATCTCTAGGAGACCTTACAAGATGGCACCCTTAGAACTAGCCGAGCTTAAGAAACAACTTGATGAGTCCTTGCAAAAAGGGTTCATCCGTCCTAGTTCTTCTCCTTGGGCTTGCCCCGTTCTCTTTGTTAAGAAGAAGGATGGTACGGACCGGATGGTTGTAGATTATCGTCTCGTTAATTTGGTCACGATAAAGAACAAGTATCCGCTCCCCAGGATCAACGATCTGTATGATCAGCTCGCTGGATCCTCAGTCTTCTCCAAGATGGATTTGAGGTTAGGATACCACCAAATTAAGATCAGAAACGGGGACATTCCCAAGACAGCCTTTGTTACTCGTTATGGTCAGTACGAGTACACCGTCATGTCCTTTGGTCTAACTAACGCTCCAGCTACATTCTCTCGCTTGATGAACTCGATCTTCATGGAGTACTTAGATAAGTTCGTCGTGGTTTACCTCGATGATATTCTTATTTACTCGAAGAACGAGGAAGAGCATGCCGAACATCTTAGACTTGTGTTAGAAAAACTCAGAGAGCACCGCCTTTATGCCAAGTTCTCCAAGTGTGAATTTTGGTTGCCAGAAGTGACCTACCTAGGCCACGTAATCTCTGGTAAGGGCATTGCTGTCAATCCCGAGAGAGTCAAGGCTGTTCTCGATTGGACTCCACCTGAGACCGTTAAACAAGTTAGGAGTTTCCTTGGTCTAGCCAGCTATTGTCGCCGCTTTGTTGAAAACTTCTCCAAAGTAGCCAAACCCCTCACGGAACTTCTCAAGAAAGATAAAAAGTTCGAGTGGTCCCCACAGTGTGAGTACAGTTTTCAGGAACTGAAAAGACGCCTGACTTCTGCTCCCATACTTGTGCCACCGGATTTCACTGAAGACTTTATTATCTACTGCGATGCCTCACGACAGGGACTAGGTTGCATTCTTATGCAGGATCTTCATGTGATTGCCTATGCATCTCGACAGTTGCATCCACATGAGGATAATTATCCTACACATGATCTAGAGCTTGCAGCCGTAGTCTATGCACTCAAGACCTGGCGACATTACCTTCTTGGTAAACGTTGTGAGATCTACACCGATCACCAGAGTCTCAAGTATATCTTCACCCAACAAGACCTAAACCTTAGGCAAAGACGTTGGTTGGAGTTGATCACAGATTATGATCTAGGGATTACCTACACCCCAGGCAAAGCCAATGTCATGGCTGATGCTCTAAGCCGTAAATCCTATTGCAACAATCTCATGTTGCAGCAAGGCCAACCACTTCTCCATGAGGAATTCTGTAAGCTTAATCTTCACATAGCTCCTCACGGATTTCTTTCTACCTTGGTGGCGAAACCTACCCTTGTGGACCTTATCATAGAAGCCCAGAAGCATGCTACGGGGATTACCCGGATCAAGAGAAACATTGCCAAGGGTATTGCTGGTAGTTTCTCTATAGATGATCGAGGTGTTGTTTTCTTTGGAAACCGCCTGGTGGTCCCCAAGAAGCAACATCTGCGACAATTGATTCTTAAGGAGGCGCATGAATCTCCTCTCACGATTCATCCCGGTAGTACTAAGATGTATCAGGACCTACGCCAGAGGTTCTGGTGGACTAGGATGAAGAGAGAAATCGCTCAGTTTATTGCTAACTGTGACGTTTGTCGTCGCGTTAAGGCAGAGCATCAAAGGCCTGCTGGCACCCTTCATCCTTTAGCTATTCCTGAATGGAAATGGGATAAAGTTGGTATGGACTTCATCACCGGCTTTCCCAGGACCAAGAGAGGGAATAACGCTATCTTCGTAGTCGTTGATCGTCTTTCCAAAGTGGCTCACTTCCTTCCTGTTCGAGAGAGTATCACTGCTAGTCAGCTTGCTGACTTGTACATTTCTCGAATAGTGTCACTTCATGGTGTTCCACTAGAGATCAATTCAGACCGTGGCAGTCTTTTCACTTCTCATTTCTGGGAGAGTTTCCAAACTGCCATGGGAACCCATCTTTCCTTCAGTACCGCTTTCCACCCTCAGTCGAGTGGTCAGGTGGAACGGGTCAATCAAATTCTCGAAGACATGCTCAGAGCTTGTGTTATCTCATTCGGTATGGATTGGGAGAAATGTCTTCCTTTCGCCGAGTTTGCTTATAACAATAGCTACCAATCCAGCCTCAAGAAAGCTCCTTTTGAGGTTCTCTATGGACGAAGATGTCGAACACCTTTGAACTGGTCAGAAACCGGTGAAAGACAATTCTTTGGACCGGACATGATCCAGGAGGCAGAAGAGCAAGTTCGCATCATTCGTGAGAATTTGAAAACAGCCCAATCTCGTCAAAAGAGCCAATACGATCGTCATCATAAGATATGACTTATGAACTTGGCGACCAAGCTTACCTTTGGGTTACTCCTTTGAAGGGTACCCATCGTTTCGGTATCAAGGGCAAGTTGGCTCCTCGTTACATTGGTCCCTTTCGCATTCTCGCTAAACGAGGAGAGGTTGCCTACCAATTAGAACTACCCCCACATCTTTCTCGAGTTCATGATGTCTTCCACGTCTCTCAACTCAGGCGTTGCTTCTCGGATCCTATCCGCGGAGTGGACCACGAAACGCTTGATCTCCAAGATAACCTCACATACCGAGAGTACCCGGTTCGCATTCTTGATCAAGCAGAGCGTGTCACTCGACGTCAGAACATCAAGTTTCTCAAAGTTCAGTGGTCTCATCATTCCGAGAGAGAAGCTACTTGGGAGCGAGAAGATCGTCTTCGACTGGAGTACCCCGCTTTCTTTCCGTCGACCCCTGAATCTCGGGACGAGATTCTTTCAAGTGGGGGCGAGTTGTCACATCCCTAGTCTGGTATGACCTAGACTAGCTAGTCATTTGTGCATCATGTTTAAATCTCATTTAAATTTGAAATGAGGATTGGTGGAACCCTCAGAATCATTTTTGAAAATGACCCAAATAAAAATTTCTCCAAAAGGGTCCAAGAAAATGCTCATGTTGCCCTCTGAAAATATTGGACAGAGATAAAAATCAAACCAATATTTTTAGGAGCTCATGGATATTTAATTTTGGCCATTTGGATTAATCCGATAATTATTTGCTTTGGATATATATTGTTATATATATGAAATATGGTCCAAAAATTATGCCATTTATAAAGGAGCCCTGGAATATTATAGCTAGCTCCTGCAAAATTGGCATAAGGTAATTAAATGATTTAATATTTTAACTAAATCAAAACAAATGTCAGAAAAAAATAGAAAACAGAATTAAAGAGGAGAAGCTTACCTGGGGCTCCCCCCTGTGCAGCCCAGCAGCAGCAGGCCGGCCCAGCCAGCAGGCGGCCCAGCCCGCCTCCTCCTCTGTCGTCTTCCCCCCTCTCGCCAAGCAGCTGCGTGCCGACGCGCGCGCGCTCCGCCGGCCACGCCACCTCCCTCCCTGCCTGCCTGCCTCTCCCCTCCTCGTCTGGATGCCCTGGAACGACGCCACGCGCCGCCCCGGTCCTTTTCCCCTCTCTCTCGCTCTCCCTCCTCCCCTGGACATCTCCCTCTCCCCGCGCCCGAAGCGCTACCGCCGTTGCAGCTCACCACCGACGCGCTCCCCGCCGTCCCCTCGCCCCTCAGTGGAGTCCACGAGCTCCGCCACGACCCCCTCCACCTCCTTGTCGAGCCACGAACCTCCGGACGGCCTCCATCGTCGCCACCCTCGTTGTCTTCATCGCCGGCCACCGTAGATCTCCACCGCCCGCACGTCGCCGTCCGATCTCCCCCGAGCTCTTCGACGACGTCCTCGAGCCCGCCGTGAGCCCCCGCTTCGGTTCCCCCTTCTCCCTTGCCTCCCCACGCTCTGTAGCTAGCCCGGCCATCGAAGCCGAGCTCCGGCCGCCGTCGCGAGCTTTGCTCCGGCGAGCTTCGGCCTCCCCAGCTCTTTCCACCTGTCCCACCAGATGCGCGAGAGCCCGGGCTACGCCTCGGTGCTCTCAGACGCCGTCCCCGTGGCCTGTGGCGCGGACTCCGCCGCGTCCAGAGGTCGCCGGCGGCGAGCCCCGTCGCCTGAGCCCCGCCATGTGGGCCCGACCCGTCAGGTGATTAGCTTAGTGCTAATCACCGCTTAATTAACCCCCCCTCTGACACTGAAAGTGGGCCCCAGCGCCACTAACTCTTAATTAGGATTAAACTAACCTCTGTTTAACCCCCTGACACTGACGTGTGGACCCCACACGTCAGGTTTGACCCCAGCCAGCCGCAGTTGACCGCTGACGTCGTGCTGACGTCATGCTGGCGCAATATATGATTTCTGGATTTAAATTAAATCAGAAAATTCCAGAAATTGTTTTAAACTTCAAAAATTCATAACAATTCAACCGTAGCTCAGATTAAAATAATTTATATATGAAAAATTATCAGAAAAATGTAATCTATCCATCTGTACTAGTTTCATGCATGACAAACCAACTTATACATGCTGAATATGAGAAAACACATTATGGCATATATAGGAGCTTAATTTGGAGATGCATTTGAACCCTTGGTTCAAATGGACTTCAAACCAAATGAATACTAGTTGCATTAGCTCAAACAACATCACATCTTCATGCCATGTTCATGCATCATATTGTTGCATATGATTGTGTATTGATTGCCGACACTGTTCCTTCTCGATAGGTCCTGCTCCGGAGTCCGTTCCAGAGTACCTGTCTGTGAAGCAGTGCCTCCTCTGTTGATTTACCAGGCAAGCAAACCCCCTTGTTCATTTAGATAAAACCCTACTCTCTCACTCCTGCTCTCAGTTAATGCATTAGGACAACAACGATTCATCTGCTACTTTGTGCTGCGGTAGTTGAACCCATTCCTCTGCATGACCTGTCATTGCCACAGTAAATAGTTGAAACCCACTAGCATGTGTAGGAGTTGATTGAGCCATGTTGTGTTCCTACCATGCTATGCCTGCTATTGCTTAGAGTGTGTCAGGTCTGGTTCATTGGGAATGAATTGGAGTGTTACGATATGTTCTAATGCTGAGAGTGAAGTGTGTGAACACGATTTGGTAAAGGTAGCGGTGAGAGGCCATGTAGGAGTACATGGTGGGTTGTCTCATTGGAACCGTCCTTAAGCACTGAGTTCTATGTATGTTGTTCAATGACTCGATACTACCACACATTGTGTTCCGGTAACTCGACCCCTCTCGACTTATTAACCAACTTGGTCTCTGTCCAGGAGTCGCAACTAGTTTCTGGTGTTTGTAGGTAGTGCTATTTTTCTACCAAGTAGCACCCGGCAGGGTGGGCTTGGGACAGACTAGGCACACGTGGCACGGTGTACCAAGTGGCACCCGGATGGTGGGCTTGGGAACCCTGCTCACATCATTTGGGGCCGTGAGCGACACCCCGGCCGGATCTCCTTGCGGATGGAACCCGAATAGGCGATAAACCTGGGCTAGAGTCTTGTGTGGTTAGTCAGGTCGTGGCCGACACTCTCGCCAGGCTTCCGCTTGAAGGTTGCCGAGATACATGATGTGTACATGGCGGTAAGTGGCGAGAGCGTGTGTGAAGAAGTACACCCCTGCAGGGTTAACATGATCTATTCGAATAGCCGGGTCCGCGGTTATGGACTTCTTGGATGCTTACATGGTACATAGACAACTTGAAGTGGATACTCTAAAATGCTCAAGACAAGTGTGAGTGCTATGGATGGCCTTCTCGTAGGGAGACGGGAATGAGTCCATAGTAGTGTATTGTTTGGTGATTAGTGGACTTGTGTACGTTGTATCACCTCAAGAGTTTCTGGTAGTCGTAGAACAGGATAGCCACAGAGTCAAAGCTGGCTTGCTGCAACTAAACTCCACATTACCCTCTTGACACAAATGCATGTATGGTAGGATCTGATGTAAGTCTTGCTGAGTACCTTTGTACTCATGTTGCTTTATTTATGTTTTTGCAGCGGAGACTTCGGTCTTACTAGTGTTCTCATGGACTTCGACAAGTAGCTTGTACCTCAGCTACGATCTTGATCGGACGTTGTAGATAGTCAGGCTTTCAGCCTTTTCCATTTGTAGATGTCTGTACCCAGACATGTAATGCTTCCGCTTGTTGCTTGTATGCTCTGTATGATGGGTCCTGTGACCCCTGTTTGAAATAAATGCTATGATGGCTCTTCTGAGCCTTTATCTATTTGAGTTGTTGAGTTATGCTGTGATGCCATGTTGTACAGCACATACTTGCATGTTATGCGTACGTGTAATGTGTATTGCTATGTGTGGGATCTGACTATCTAGTTGTTTATCCTTAGTAGACTCTCTTACCGGGAAATGTCTCCTAGTGTTTCCACTGAGCCCTGGTAGCCTGCTACTGCTCCGGAACACTTAGGTTGGCCGGCATGTGTCCTTCTTCGATCCTGTGTCTGTCCCTTCGGGGAAATGTCACGCGATGAATACTGGAGTCCTGCTAGCCCGCTACAGCCCGGTTCACCGGAGTCCTGTTAGCCCAGTGCTACAGCCTGGATTCACTCGCTGATGACCGACACGTTCGATGCTGGGTCATGGATGCATGTCCCTGTAAGTTAGTGCCACTTTGGGTTTACGACTAGCCATGTCAGCCCGAGCTCTTTATGATATGGATGCTAGCGACACCATCATATACGTGTGCCAAAAGGCGCAAACGGTCCCGGGCAAAGGTAAGGCGACACCCGTGGGGATACCGTGCGTGAGGCCGCAAAGTGATATGAGGTGTTACATGCTAGATCGATGTGGCATCGAGTCGGGGTCCTGACAGCGTTGGAAACCGATAACTTGCTAAGGTGGTTAGGAGAGGAAGATTAACCGATACATGAAGTATGTAGCGTTTGTGCACCGGGGGGGGGGGCTAAAAACAACATTTGAATGTACATAGTACGAGACTGAATATCGATGTTTCAATTCGGTGTACATTGTAAGATTTGACCCGAGGACCAGGCATACGGGTCATTATTTTGAATTCGTGCCATATTAAGTTTCGAAAAGTTGACATTGGCTCAATTTCTTGTGCTATTTTGTAGGTCATATGTTTGAATCCATCCAAAAGTTTTCTCACTACCATGGTGTTCATCATATACATATGAATTTGTATTAAAAATTAGCATGGATACAGTGAAGTGCGAAATCCACGTTAGAATTGGAGATCGCTACGTGACACACACTCTAATTCAAATAACTAACTACGTGACACACACTCCAATTCAAATAACTAATTATTGGACACACTCTAATCAACGTTAGCGTGGGTACCGTTTCGATTTTTTTTCAAATAAATCCTCATTAATTAATTTATAGTACTCCCTCTGTTCACTTTTATAAGACCTTGAAGACATTTCAGACAATGTGCAAAACAGTTTATTTTAAGTTGTCTGAAATGACTTACAAAAGTGAATGGATGGAGTATCTCGTTTCGAATGACTAATTATTGCAAGGAAAACACGGGCATGGTAATACATACAGATTTTTTGCAAATGAAAGAAGATTCGTTTGCATTCTCAAATGTAGGCGCACCAGGCAGACCAGGGTTGTGTCGGGGTGGACGTTGCTTCGGTGCCTTAAAGGCAACTGCCCTTGGGTGACTGACATGTGGGCCAGCCACCTATTGGGCCCACATGTCATGGACACAAAGGCATGTGCCTTAAGGTACCGAAGCATAGTCCTGTCAGGGTGGTCGCGTGTGTCGGACGAACGCGTAGCACCCAGCCACCCACCCCCCTCCCCCCAAAAAAAGTACGAGGACAATATAAGTTCGCGCTTCCACGTTTCAGATTGAAATATCTGGCAGCCCCAATTCCAGCCTGCAAAATCTCTCTTCTCCACCGTCCCTTCCGCGCCCAGATTGCTCAAATCCCTAATTCGCCGCCATCCCTAGAATTGCCCCTCGTCTCGTCTCTTTCCCCACCGTTCCCCACCTCTGTGCCGGACGACGACGACGAAGACGACGGTCACGCTTCACCACCGCACCGGAGCTACCTCATCTACGCCCTCGTCCACCGCACCGGGTGGTCCACCGACAATGTCGGCTGCCGCAGCCGACGTGCCTCACAGACACTGAGTTCCACCGCATCAGGTGCGCTTCACCAAAGCCGTCTCCCAGCTCACCGGGGCTACTTCACCGAGAACATCGTCGCACCTCCGCCCCCCGAGGCCGTTGGGGCTTCACCAACGGTCTCGTCCACTGCATCTTAGCGCTCCGCTGCCACTCAAGATCTGCATCCATGTGCGGCCAGCCAACACCAGCGCATCACCCTCAACGGCTCTGAAGTGACCCACACTCTATCTAGGCGAGCATGCCCAAACGCCAGCCCGAACTAGGTATCCACACATCACTCCCTTGTGCACTATTCCGACGATGTTTCGATATCCTTTCACTGCTCTCTTAGCTTACACGCCTATGCAACTCTGACTTTAACTCTTATTTCTTCTAGAGATATCATCTAAAACAAGCAAATCCATTTTTTAGCGAAGCATGATGGGGCTACGGGATCTGGTACACATCCTGCACACACGTATAACCTTGTAAGTATATGTCCTCCGGTATAACATCAAGGTCGATTCCTCTTATTTGATCAACCATTCACCGTGTCCAAAATGCAGAGGGGGATGCAAGGAGCACAAGGCCTGCACATCCAAGCAAGTGGTAACATGGACTTGTACATGGAACATCCCAAGCGCAAGCAGAGCTGCAGTGAGCCTGTACAATGAGCTAGCGTAAGTCCCTGCATTTCATTTAATTCGTACTGGCATTCATGTATGATTTGTGTGAAGTGGTTGATCCACGAATTCAAGTTACCAGGGGCGAACATTTAACTTAAAAATACGAAGGCACTTGCACTCCGGAAATCAACATAACTTGAGAAATGTGAAGCTACATGCACTTTGAAAACCAGCTAATGATCCAAAGTAGTTCAGATTATAAACACTAAATGATGCAAGCACCAAAAAACACAAAATGCAACATGGTGTACAAGGACTACAAACATGGTCTATACCTGCTTGAATTATTCGTTCTCTGGCTGAAAATATCAAAGTGTAATTGCACATATAACCAGTGTGCAAACTGCATATCAATATATCTATCCTGCACAAGTATGCCAATAGTTTCAAACAACAGATTAGAAAAGTATTTATGCTTTGTTGTCATGATACGGGGACTTTCTGGTAGATAGCCTCGACTTTTCCTCAAGCTATGAAAATGCACTATAATTTGCTTGTCATCAATGCCTGCAAATCTCTATCTCTCTCAACATAGTAGATCACCGTTAGACACTAAACCCTTCAATGAGCTTGCAAAATGCTTGCATTAGATCCCTCATTAGCCACTATATGTTCATCACCAGGAGCATGTAAAATGTTTGCATCAAATCCTTCATTAGCAGTCTGTTTATTAGACACTTCAGGCTCAAGAACAACATGAGCTTGTATGTTTGCACCGGAAACTTGATTAGATACATCAGATTTAGTCAGTTCAGTATTGATTGGGGGAGTTATAAAATAAGTAGAAATTGGTTTCATTTTCTCATAGATTCCCTACATACAAGCAGGTTTACAACACCGTCAGGTTTAACTATTAGCGAAAAATTGAAGAGTTGAATTTGATATAATCAGGGATGTGATGTACCTGCTCGTTGCGCATGCTACTCTTGCAAGCTGTGACTGTCCGTTTGCGCAAGCTCGATGCCATGCCCGTGCTGCCGCCGCTGCCTCCCACGCAGGCTACACCCAGGGTTGGATCTTCATCTTCTTGTCCTTCCGTTCGCTTGAAGCCCGGCGACCGCCCTCCAACGAGGGCGCGAGGAAGTGCTGTGTCGGTCTGTCCAGCAGCGGCTAGATTAGGAGAGAACCAGACTGGAGGCTGGAGCGAATGAATTGGGATTTTTCCTGCTCTCGATCGATATGGGAGGCGCTCGTTTGGGCCGTGAGCCTGCTATAGGGCCTTCCTTGCACTTATGTTATTGTTCCATCCAGATTGAAACATTTTTCTTCATTTTTTACATTGCCTGCTCGTGCGTTGGGACTAACAAAACTAGTGTGGGCCAACCTAGACGACTCAAACTAGGTGCACACTTTCCAGCCACCTGAGGCGGCCTCCCATACTAGCCCCTATGGTGGCGTCGCCCCTTTTTGCATGTATGATTGGATAGTGAAAAATATTCCAGTGGCGCTTTTGATTTACCCACATAATGGTTGAATTGCTTGTTTCTATGAACTGAGTTCGCCAATAATGTGAAGGATGCCAGTCTTTTCATACTATTGTAGATTGCTTACATCTCGATATGCCAAAAGTAATCGCATGAAATATACAGTAAAAGCCAGTGTGATGTGCTTGGCTACAACTAGTCTGACTACACGTCCTCATATAACATATCAAGGATGCACCATCTTACCAGATTAACCATTCGACTTACCCATGCCGTGTGGGAAGAAAGAAGTATTGGGACTGCGTATCCAAGAAATTGACGCCATGGACTCCTTTGTACAACCTTGTAAGCGAAGACAAAGTTGTAGTGTGCCTGTACAAAGAACTAGCATAAGTTCAGTTACCTGCTTCTCGGAATTTTAGTTAGCCACTTATTGCAAAATTATTCAATTACATTGCTTGGCTTAATTTAGTTTGCTACTGATTACATAATGGCACAGTTTGTTAATCATATTGTAGACTGCACCTATCTATGTGTTTGATACTTACTGTTAAGAATGACCTATTTTCCTTAACTTAAATGTCTACTTGTTTTTTTAACTGCTTTGCTGCTGCAATAGCGGGTTACAATGATGTTAATAACTACTCCCTCCGTGCCATAATATAGAATGTTTTTTGACACTAGCTTAGTGTTAAAAAACGTCTTACATTATGGGACGGAGGGAGTACTTTTCAGCATCCAATTGAAACTCTTTAATTCCTTGTTTGTTTAACTAGTTTGCTGTTGTAACTCCCAGTTGAGATGTTTTGCTAACTTCAACATTTCTGAATCCAATCGGAACTTTAATGGCAAAACAGGTTAGCCCAAGATCAAAGAGCGAGGTCCCCATGGACGTTGCATCATCCCACAACAGTGACACCGGCCCAATCGTGCATTATGATTGCCAACTGCTGATGCTCTAGAGGCTAAACTAGTGGTAGAAAGAGATTCTGCTTCTGCACTTAGAGATGAAGTTGACATGTTGAGGAAGCAAACAACACAATCACAAGCAGTACTCAAGACAACCATTAAATATTTGGTGGATTTCAAAACGAATCAAGCTGAGGCTGACCAGATTGTTAAGGTCCTGAAGGAAAAAAGGAAATTAAATTCCTACTTGGTAAATCATAGGTGAAATGTTCATTCCATAGTTGAATAACCTTTGTGTTGTCTGTTCATGTAATCAATCAAACCATTTGTTTTAGAGATCATGTAATAATTGTTTTTTTTTGTTTTTTGGTTTGTAATTTTATTTGAGCACAAGTCTATATTAATTGATAAGACTCGGAGACATTTCATTTGGATTGCTGTGCCAGACCTACAAATATGCTAATCAGGCTGAATGTGCATTCATCAATAGTAGTACTATAGATGGACCATAAGTGGCACGAATCGGAAAGGGCCATGATGCGGGCTAAAAAAATATGTTGTTGTAGCCAAAAAAAGTACAGCGGCCTGGCTTATGTATTTTAGTTGATATTATTGATCCATATACTCTATAAGTGTTTATATGTCTGTTAGTTCTGTACATTCTTGGTTGATTGACTCGGTATTTGAATCTTGATACATCGCTTGTGTACATATCTAAATGGGAGTACACATTATGTTGCGTGTGACATTTGAGTTGGACATGAAGTTTTCCAAATATTCGAATTCACCTTAAACTGGATACTAGTTTCTGAATTTGAGTATCGGCATTTGTAAACCATATTCATATATGACAGTGGAATACATCTTTGTCGTCCTTTTGAAGATATATAAAAACACATAGAATGATTTATAAAGATTCATATAGGAATACAAAATGGATTCAAATTTAGTTGCCAGGGTAAACGTGGATGCTTATTGTCCCAAAATTCGAAAGAAGCAGCAAAATGTCCACTCCCACGTCGGCTGCCCGAAGCCAGGTGTTTGGGAGATGGAAAGTACTGTCTACCCATTACACGGACAATCCATCGGCCCGATTTCCACTGCTCTAAATAGGAGTAGGTTAGTAACTTCAATTAGACGTGACACGACTGCCTCTGAGCCCATTCCCACATGGTGGGCGTCAAACATGGGCGGCAAAACACATTTGATTCAATCTCGTCCGAAAGACCTCTGTTTCTCCGTCCATTCCCCATTCATACACAGTGGGCGGCAAAACAAACTTGACTCGGCCGAAATCGATGTAGGCAAATATTTTCAATAGGGGCAGGTTTGTAACTTCACTCAGACGTGACACAACCGCCCCACCTGTCAGCCCCGTTCATACACCGTGGGCGCCAACCATGGGCGCCAACCACCCTCTCCTCGCCCGAATCGCTCTGGGAAAATATTGGCGAGATGCGAGATTACCGTCCTATCCCCAACCGACGAGACGTCCAAATTTTAAATGGGGGCTAAGTTCGTGACTTTCCCATATTTCAGACAGGCGCGTCCCAAAAACATGGTTCCCCGTACCTCTCCCTCCATTTTCCCATTCATACACCGTCCGTGCTAGAACACCCCATCCCCACACCAGCCTCCGTCCGCCACCCCATCCATCGCCGCCGTTCTCCACCACATCCATCGCCACCGTCCTCCACCATGCCGGAGCGCCTACCAAGACCGCATCATCCCCTGCTAGAGATGGACATTTCTCATCCACGACGACGGACCAATAGCCTTGCATCGCGTCCTCTCGCTTCATCAGCGCTGTCGTCCTCTTTGCCGAGGCCGCTCACACGACTTTCTCTTCCACCGCAACGGGACTTATCCCCCAATGCACCCGTCTATTGTCGCAGATCTGCTTCAATGCCACCGACAGCCATCGCACCCCTGATGCCTACACGGCGCCGCAAGAGAGGTGGTACTTCATATCTCCTCAACTTTTTGATCTCAACCAGAAAATAGATCTTAATTTGGTTACTCTACTTTCTTTTGAGCTCTTAGAATTTAGTTCTTAGTTCGAAGAAGACAATAGATGCTAAATATCATTTCTCCGGTTTGCAGCTTCAACTCTGCCATGGAACAACCATAATATGGTTTAATTGATCATGCTTAGGGTTTAATTGATCATGTTGGTTCCGTGGTGGTTTCTTTAATAGAAATCGGACGGGAAACCCTCTTTTGCTAAAAAAAATATGCTTAGAGTTTCCCCCTTTTATGATCACTATACGATCAGAATACGTGATTCGTGTCATAATAACACTGCTCCACGCATCAAGCTAAACAAGCTTAGATGTTCAAATACGAATCTGATATTATTAAAATAGAATTGTTTAATTGGTTAGCTAAATGTTCCTAAATTAGTTTCGAAAATGCATGTTCTCCGCTCGGGTGTGTATCTCTACAGGGTGCCCATGGTGGGCCGGCCCACCCTGGGATTTTGGGTCGTCCCAGGCCCCGATTCCCCTTTGTTCTGTTGCGCGCTTCTGATATCTACTCGCCCCCAGCAGCCTGCCTCGCCGGCGACTTGCCGTCCCCGGACGGCATGACTCTAGGACCAGACGCCGGACTAACAGGAGGCCAGGAGCCGCTCGCCCAACAGCGTCACCGCTGCCCGGGCGCGCCATCATGCCTACCTTCCTAGTCCGTTTCGGGATCACGCATGTCGCACCCACCTAGCCAACCCGATTTATCCTGAGATACGTCCTCAACACTCAGCATCCACTCCTCATCACCCACTTTCTAATTGATTCATTACTCATTAGGCAGGACTGTCATTAGGGTTTGTTGTGTGCTCAGTGCTACCTACACTTAATGGTTCAGATGTATTTTGGTAATCTTTAGTACCTCTAAACTTCATAGGGTTTTCAAAATTCCGGCCCTCAGAACAGAAACTAGTCATTTTGGATTGTTGGTCGTAGTGACATTGACCCAGATTACTACTGCAAGCCAGGTTTGTTGACAATTTTACTTGTCTTTCTTACTCATTCAATATAATATCCAATTATTCACGTCGATTAGTTGCAAACAATACGTGCTAGACAAACTTCTTCATTCAGATTTTGGACGGTCTCTTACTGCAGTTACAATTCTACATACTTGTCCTAATAAGCTCACAAGTAAATGATTGATTCACTACATCTATGCTTGCCTTGTCATATTTGTTGTCAATATTCCTTTAGGGTGGACCACCCTGTTTCTAAATACTGGAACCATAGACCTGAGTGAATAGTATTTCTCTATGTGATATCTTCCATCATGTGTGGGTAACGAACACTGCATTGTATAGAAAGAAAGTGTCATTTACAGCTTTTACATAGGTTTCAATCCTTTACATGGAATACAATCTGCCTACTTGCTTTGTGTCGCACTACCAACACTCCACCCTTGAAGCTAAACATTACGCCACTCATAATTGCTTAGTTTATTTGTTCAAATACGAATTTCATATGATTCTAATGTTCCTACTTTAGTTTTGAAATGTGTGCCTGACTGTTATAGAGACATAAGGGGTTTGTGTTTCTGTGTGTGGTCTGGTCAGCACGGTTGGGGAGGTGAACTCTGCATATGCAGGGGTTTATAGGGAGACACTCTCCGAGTTGAATCCGCAATGCATTCCATAGATAATCTGACTACTTTTTATGTTTTCATGAATCTCAGATTCTGAACAGCATCATAATGATTATGAGCTTGCGCGCATGAAAAGAATAAAGCAGAACAATGCCATGGCTGTCAAACTTGGCATTAAGGGACTAAAATCAAGTCTGGCTGCAATGCAATGCAAACGCTCTCCACCTACAGATTCATGCTCAGAATATGATCCTAATAGTGATTCTGAGCTAGAGGGAGACCTAAGACAATGTAGCTCCCTTGTGGAGGAGTCAGAGGAAGATTACCTATCTTATTCACCCATCAAGGTACTTGCTCTAACTTTCCAAGGTTACATTGCTCGCACATATCTTGCAACTGATGCTTTGCATTGCTTCTACTTTGCTGAACCGCCATTAGCTTAGTTTACACATCGTGTATGTGAATACGCCCTGCCTATCCATTTTCAGTACATATTCCATCTGTCATCATACCATAGTTATCCATTCAAATGTTGTTCTTGTGTACCAGACGTTCAAAAGGAAGAGAGCGATTGCTGATCGTGGAGGAGCACAAGCAAAGTATTTGAAAAGGTAGTGACACCTGATAAATCAAATAGCCCATTAGGTGTAGTTGCAATATCACCTGACCCACAAACTACCCCAACTCTAGCAGACTCTAGCCCTACTACACTGGTCATTTCTGATGCCCCAACTCAGCAGACCCCAACTGCAGCAAACAGTATGATTATGCCAGTTGACATAGCACCAGCTGTACGACGCAAAACCCCCATTCCAGCAAATAGTACACCAAATCCAGTTGTCATATCCCTTTTCGAACCAGAGAGAGCCCCAATTGTAGCAAATAGGACCCCTGTTCCATTTCTTCCCAGTTTAGAAGATGAAGCTTATGTTGTTGTCAGGAACTTTGTGCGCATCGTTCCTTCATGGAAAGATTATACCGCAGACACAGAACAATTTCCAGTCTTCCTCCGCAACTTACGCGTAAGTAATGTACTAATGTTATTCATGGTCATTACTGCATATGTTTCTGTTGACAGAAGACACAAGATTTCATTCTTTTAAATAGGCGAGGAGCAAACTGGATTGTGATGATGAGCAAGAGTTGGTTGCGCTTTTCAAGCACTCGTTGATGAAGTATCGTTCCTACCTGAGGCAAGCGCACTTCGATGGCAAGCCTCTGAACAAAATTTCTGTAAAGTCTCCGGTGCTACATTTATCCGACGGTGACTGGAATAATCTTGTTACACATTGGTCTCGGCTGCAGCGTGAGGTACTATCTATGATATCACATCATAATTTGAACTACATTTCTGCATTTGCCTTAATGTCTCACTTGTACGAAAACTGTTAGCAGAAGAACATTCGTTCTCAAGGGACCACAGAATCTCGCAACTATACTGCACACTGCATTGCTCTTGTGAGTACCTCTTGCCCTGTATGACCATACTTACTTTCATAGTTGTTTGATTATGTAGCATCACTTCACATGTTAGCCTTGTAATCGTCCATTTGGTGGACATTATAAGATCCGCATGGACTCTTACACAAATTTAGAATCAACCCAATGCTTTTGAAGAGGTTTAGCTCTGCAGTCCTCTTGTAAGGACTGAACGTGGTCTATCACTATACTTACATTAACAGCTACTCCCTTCGTCCCATAATATAAGAATGTTTTGTACAGTACACCAGTGTTCAAAGCACTCTTGTATTATGGGAAGAGGGATTGGTTCATTTTGTAGCATTCTGCATCTTATCTCCCTCGCCCACCATTTATTAAAAAAGATTAGACTATATTTAATCTTACCAACAAGTAGAATACACAGACAATGCCAGTGCAGAAGTGTAGCCCATTGCTCTTGTCAGTACATTTTGTCCTGTAACGCTTGAAACTTCCAGGGATTGGTAGTTGATTATGTAGCATCAATCTGCATCTTATCTTCATTATCCTCTATCCCTTCCAGTATTATCATATCTATAATTACTCTCTACAAAATGTAGAGTACATGCAATGCTTATGAAGAAGATTCTGTGCTGAAATTCTTGAGTTATCCTTCCCTTGACATGGAGAAGGGCATTATAAAGCCGTTGTTAACTGTTAATGTAAGTCAATCCTTCTGAAGCCTTTATCCTCAACTGCTGTTTAATTTGCTCATACTCCCTATCGTTTACTGCTATTTAGTTTGTTGTTTCTACGAAAATGCATGTTCGTAAGAACCGTAAGTTCTAAGTTTTACTTGTAAAACCAAATTTCTTATTCATACCAACATTACTTAATACTCCCTATATGTATGCTTGGTTTTGTGGATCTATAATCCAGTGTGTGGTGAAGCAGCCTAGGTTTGCACCTTGTCATCTCCTGTTTTATCTTACTGATGTGGCTGATGATATGAACAACATGCCTTGCACATTATCCAAAATAGATACAATGATTTTCTTTGCCCTTCATCCATGCTTGTTATGTTGACATGGTAATCCATTAGTGTAGTGAAGCTTCCCGCATTATGAACAATGCCAAATTATGCTATTGATATTTTGAACTTACTCTTTATTTTCTAATTTGAAATTGGATAGAATTGACAGAACAGTTATCATCTTTGTTTGTACATGTGCAAAACCTGTCATCTCTCTCCTTTGTTTCAGGGTGATATGCCTGATGGCATGCACAAGTCTGTTGAAGGCTGTGAGACAAACCCAACATATATTGCAGCAAAGAAGGCAAAACATCTTGAAGATAGCGAGACAACCCCAAAGTCTTGTCTTGATGCAGTGTTCAAGTTACTAGAGACTAACAGTCAGACAAGCTCACAGAATTCGTTGTCTGAATCAGTTCGACTTCTTCAGTACCAAGTTCTAGCAGAAAGGCATTCTGCAACTCAACTTCGACTTGAAGTCCTATCTCTAAGAAAGATTGCGGAGAACACCAATGAGAACCTCATCGCTAAACAGCTACACCTGGAAGCTATGACCGACATGCTAGGCCGGTCTCACAGCCTTGCTCAGCCGCTTGCGCAGCAGTTCCCCCGCAAGGCTAACCTTTCTTGAACTGTCTTGGAAGTGGTATCGGTTCAGTATTATTTTGTTATGCTGCAATGGTGCCCAGTTTTTGTAATGTGCTACTTCGTTGCGCTTTATGATCACTAGTGGCGAACTTTGATGCCCAGTGGATGTAATATACCTTAAATCCTTTATTGTACATTGTAGGTTTATTCTTAGTTACTATGCCGTAATTTCTTTATTGTATAGAGTATGTTTGTTCTTAATTCCTACTAGTTACTGCCATCATTCGCTATCTGAAAAAAAATCAGATGTAGTCGACCGGGCCGAAATATTCGATAACGGGCCAGGTTTTTAGCGGGCCACAATTGGGCCGGCCTGCGTATTTCTTGGGCCCGAATGATTGGGGCCTTCACACATTGCGCCAGGCCCAAACTTACACCGGCCTATATTTTAGTTGGGCCTTTTGTCGATCCAGCGCTTAGTTTGGCCCAGGTAGCATTGGGCCATGAACAGGCTAAATATTGTACTGGCCTGTTACGGCCGAGATGAAACCACGGGCCTTTAGCAGGCCAAAATGCATGTTGGGCCTCAATTTTCACTAGTCGTCAACGGGCCTTCAGCAGGCCGAAATGTAGACCGGGCCGTTATGGGCCCAATTAGCTCACGGGCCGTTACCAGGCCAAAACATATCTCGGGCCTTAGTTGGCCCACTGATATCATGGGCCTTTAAGAGGCCGAAAGCTTAGTACAGGCATCAACGGGCCAAATTATGCGACAGGCCTTTAACAGGCCCAAAGTAACGTTGGGCTTAACTGTTGCCACCTTTAGCACGTGTCGTTAGTGGGCCCGATGTCCCGTCAGACCATATATGGCCCATGGGCAGCACGGGCCATTCCCAGGCCAAAAGTCACACCGGGCTAAAATGGGTCCATGTCTACATCAGGCCTCTAACAGGCCGAAAGTCACTGGGCTATAGTTGGGCCCGAATATTCGGCGAACAATTAACGGGCCAGATCTGGCTTCGGGCCGCAAATGGGCCCAAATATTGGGAAAACAATTAACGGGCCAGATCTGGCTTCGGGCCGTAAATGGGCCCAAATATTGGGCTAACAATTAACGGGCCAGATCTGGTTTCGGTCCGTAAATGGGCCCAAATATTGGGCTAACAATTAACGGGCCAGATCTGGTTTCGGGCTGTAAATGGGCCTTTATTAAGCAGGCCGTTATTGGGCTGGCCCACTAGTACCTGATTAAGTTCTACGGGCCTTTGACTGGGCCGGCCTTTTTAACCTATATGGGCCTCTGTTGGGCCCAGCCACGTGTCAACGTACCATAGGCATGTCTCCTCCAATGGATGGGCGACATCTGGCCCACTGACGAGCTGACAGGTGTTCCCTTTGGCCAATCAGAATTTTACACGTGGAAATTTCCCATGGGTCGGGGCTATTAACGGGTTATCGGATCCAAAATCCGACCTGATAGCTTAATGGCGTTCCGTTATGGTGGATGCCACGTGTCGGTCACCCTTGACGAAAGCACTTCTGTGACACGCGATTTATAGTCATGGAAGTGGGCACTTTCGTGATGATAATTTTGGTAATGTCATGGAACACTTCTACGGCAGCACAGGTATGACTATCTTGATTCTGTCATAAATTTGTCATGGATGTACATGCATGACAAAAAACGCGACCTACTGTGACAAACACATTTCATCACGGAAGTGTATATTTTTTGTAGTGCTTGTTGTGGTTACTCCAGCTTGGTAACGTGGTAAAAGCTTTGTCTGGTGATGATCACACACTAAGGTAATGTTGATCACCAAAAAGTAGGCTAAGAGAAGGACTTTAGATGAGGGTTGCTGTAGAAAGTGCCATGATGGCCAGAAATGGTGATTTGGATGATGCACTCACATGGTGTGACGGAATGGGATGCAACTTGTCAAATCCTCATGGTATGGACATATAAAGATGCTGTAAAAAGCTCATGCTAAATGGGCAAACCAAAATGGCAGTTGCTTCACAAACATCATTTCTGTCCAGAAACATGGAATAGTTTTGGTGATCAAATGGGTCAATGAAATGATGCCAAATTGGGTGAAGAGATGTTTTATGGGTATAAGAATGATTTGGTAATTTATCAGGATTTTTGAAGCAATATAAAATAAACTTGCTTCACAACCTAAAAATATTGCCAGAATCGAAGATTTGCTCATGTGTTCACATAGAGGATTGTATGAGGCTGCAAATGGGTGGAGGGGGTTAATATGATCACATTAAGGAGTGTGAAAAATTTAAACTCATTTGGATACTCCTAGCTAGTACTTCCTTCACAAAGCCTTCTGTTTGACATAAACTTTGAAAATTCACTGAGGAAGATTGGCTTCGCAAATAAAGTTGAAATTGTGCATGAGGCAATTATTCGGACATATAATCATGCCCCAAAAGGTTGGGAGCCACTAGGAAAAATATAAATGACACTTCCTTCACAAAGTGCCATTCAGGGCAGAATAGAAAAAGGTATATTGAGGAATTATTATTGAACTGGACAAGGCAATGTTTGGGAATATTTGAGCTATATATGACCCAAAGGAATTATGAGAATTAATTGGGAATTTTTGGATGGACAGAAATATAGGTTACTTCACAACCTAGGGCAGATAAGGTTATTCCTTTAATGAAAAAGGAATTTTCCATAGAAAAGAATTTTAGGGTTTGGTCAAGGAGTGAAGTGACATGATCTTGGCAAGGTTTCCAGAATGATTAGCCACTTGGGAGGGGAAATGAAGATGATTTCCCAGGTGGCAAGGCCACAGAACCACTCCAAAAAGAAAATAGAGCAAAAACCAAATAAATCAAAAGAAAAAGAAAAGGGCCGAAAACAAGGATGTTACAAGATTTTGTTTATGAAGGAGGTATGTGAACCGGAAATTCCAACCGACCCTATTATCGAGAGGTCAAATTTAGTTAAAGAAGAAAACAATTTCTTGAAGGAAAAAATAAAAAAAATTGAGGAGAAGATGATATTGGAGTTGCATGTTGCGAATGTCGTCGATGATCACAAGATCAAGATGGATGCAATGCGCATGAAGATTAGAAAGATTAGAACATATGCCATTCATACCGAGGCTTGTTATCATTATGCCGTTGGATCCATTGTTTCCTTGGTTGCGATTATGATCGCATTTGTTTTCGCATTGAAATGTTTTACATAGTTTCAATGTATGGTTTAATTAATTAGATGCTCTGAAGAGCTATATGTTGTTAGATGAGTACTATGTATGTATTTTGGTTTAAATATGATGGTGAACTTCTATTAATTTGGTCACTTAATTATCTGTTCATGATGTTCTATAATGGTTTTTTACACACTTAATTATATATAATGCACGTAGATGAACCGGCAATGGATGTACGGTGATAGACACACCTCCGAGTACATTAAGGGTGTGCATAATTTTCTCGAAGTGGCCGAGGCAAACAAGCAGAATGGTGTTATGTGTTGTCCATGCCCTATATGTGGGAATATGAAATGTTTGGACAAGCACGGAGAAATAGGGGTTATGATGGAAGACAGCAAAGAAGAAGAGGACGATGACAACTATGTGCCCCCTGAATACAGTGATGCTGCAACAGGGGAAGCTGTTTAAGATCAAGAGGAACTAGACAATGTGCCCGATGATGATCTCGCCGGGTCATTGTTGATGCAAGGAGACAGTGCAAAAGTCAGAAGGAGAAGCTCAAGTTTGATCGCATGTTAGAGGATCACAAAAAAGGTTTGTACCCCAATTGCGAAGATGGCAACACAAAGCTTGGTACCCTACTAGAATTGCTGCAGTGGAAGGCAGAGAATGGTGTGCCTGACAAAGGATTAGAGAAGCTACTGAAAATATTGAAGAAGAAGCTTCCAAAGGATAACGAATTGCCCGACAGTACGTATGCAGCAAAGAAGGTTGTATGCCCTCTAGGATTGGAGGTGCAGAAGATACATGCATGCCCTAATGACAGCATCCTATACTGTGATGCGTACGAAGATTTGAACACATGCCCGGTATGCGGTGCATTGCGGTATAAGATCAGACAAGATGACCCTGGTGATGTTGACGGCGAGCACCCCCGTAAGAAGGTTCCTACCAAGGTGATGTGGTATGCTCCTATAATATCATGGTTGAAAAGCCTGTTCAGAAACAAAGAGCATGCCAAGTTGATGCGATGGCATAGTGAGGACCGTAGGAAAGACGAGAAGTTGAGAGCACCCGCTGATGGGTCGCAGTGGAGAAAAATCGAGAGAAATTACCGGGCTGAGTTTGCAGGTGACCCAAGGAACGTATGGTTTGGTTTAAGCGCGGATGGCATTAATCCTTTCGGGGAGCATAGCAGCAATCACAACATCTGGCCCGTGACTCTATGTATGTATAACCTTCCTCCTTGGATGTGCATGAAGCGGAAGTTAATTATGATGCCAGTTCTCATCCAAGGCCCTAAGCAACCCAGCAACAACATTGATGTGTACCTAAGGCCATTAGTTAAAAACTTTTACATCTGTGGAATGGAAATGGTGTACGTGTGTGGGATGAGCACAAACAAGAGGAATTTAACCTGCACGCGTTGTTGTTTGTAACCATCAACGATTGGCCCGCTCTCAGTAACCTTTCAGGAAAGACAAACAAGGGATACCACGCATGCACGCACTGTTTAGCTGACACTGAAAGTATATACCTGGACAAATGCAGGAACAATGTGTACCTGGCCCATCGTTGATTTCTTCCGACCAACCATCAATGTCGAAAGAAAGGCAATCATTTCAAAGGCAAGGTAGATCACCGGAAGAAGCCCGCCATGCGTACCGGTGATCACGTACTTGCTATGGTCAATGATTTACACGTAATCTTTGGAAAGGGTCCCAGCGGACTATCTGTTCCGAATGACGCTGAGGGACACACCCCAATGTGGAAGAAGAAATCTATATTTTGGGACCTACCCTACTAGAAAGACCTAGAGGTCCGCTCTTCAATCGATGTGATGCATGTGACAAAGAACCTTTGCGTGAACCTGCTAGGCTTCTTGGGTGTGTATGGGAAGACAAAAGATACACCAGAGGCACGGGAGGACCTGCAACGTTTGCAAGAAAAAGACGGCATGCCTCCAAAGCAATATGAAGGTCCTGCCAGCTACGCTCTAACCAAAGAAGAGAAGGAAATCTTCTTTGAATGCATGCTCAATATGAAGGTCCCGTCTGGCTTCTCATTGAATATAAAGGGAAAAATAAATATGCCAGACAAAAAGTTCCAGAACCTAAAGTCTCATGACTGCCACATGAATATGACGCAACTACTTCCGGTTGCATTGAGGGGGCTTGTACGAAAAACGTCCGATTAGCCATTGTGAAGCTATGTGCATTCCTTAATGCAATCTCTCAGAAGGTGATCGATCCAGAAATCATACCAAGGCTAAGGAGTGATGTGGCGCAATGTCTTGTCAGTTTCGGGATGGTGTTCCCACCATCCTTCTTCAATATCATGACTCACGTCCTAGTTCATCTAGTCGACGAGATTGTCATTCTGGGTCCCGTATTTCTACACATTATGTTCCTCTTTGAGAGGTTCATGGGAGTCCTAAAGAAATATGTCCATAACTGCGCTAGGCCAGAAGGAAGCATCTCCATGGGCCATCAAACAGAGGATGTCATTGGATTTTGTGTTGTCTTCATTCCTGGCCTTAATAAGATTGGTCTCCCTAAATCGCGGTATGAGGGGAGATTGACTGGAAAAGGCACACTTGGAGGGGACTCAATAATATGCAGGGACGAGCATTCTTGGCCTCAAGCACAGTACACAGTTCTACAGAACTCTACCTTGGTTACCCCGTATGTCGATGAACACAAGAACAGTCTGCGCTCCAAACACCCAGTGTAGTGGGATGACTGGATTACATGTGAACACATCAGGACTTTCGGCAGTTGGTTGGAAACACATCTCAGAGGTGATAACACCGTTTGTGATGAGCTGTACTCATTGTCCAGGGACCATCTTCGACTGTATTGACTTACAAAGGATACAAGATAAATGGGAATACATTTTACACGATCGCCCAAGATCAAAAGAGTACCAACCAAAACAGCGGTGTCCGCTTTGATGCAATAACCAAGAGGGGAATGGACACGTATTATGGTTACATAGTGGATATATGAGAACTTGACTACGAGCATGATTATAAGGTCCCTTTGTTTAAGTGCAAAGGGGTCAATCTGTCAGGAGGCGGGGTACAGGTAGACCCACACTACGGAATGACAACAGTGGATCTGAACTATCTTGGGTACACAGACGAACCGTTCGTCCTAGCCAATGATGTGGTGCAGGTTTTCTATGTGAAGGACATGTCTACCAAACCGAGAAAAAAAATAAGGAAACGAACACATCATACGATGAGCCAAAGCGCCACATAGTTCTTTCAGGAAAAAGAGACATCGCAAGAGTGGAGGGCAAGACAGACATATCCGAAGATTATGAAGAGTTTCATGAAATTCCTCCCTTCAAAGTCAAGGCTGACCCAAGCACCCTGTTAAACGATGAAGATTATCCATGGTTACGACGCAATAAGCAAAGGACAGAAGCAAAGAAAAAGTGAATACTTTCTCTCCACGACTATTATGATGATGCCTTTTATCTAGAATATCACTACAGTTACATGTGAAGAAATGAAATGCATGTTGTAACAGACGAGTATTTGTCCGAAACCCTGACACGTTGAAACAAATAGTCCGTTTTGTACACGAAGTGCATCCAGTTTTTGCCCTAACCCTCTCAACTTTTTAGCACATGCTATGTAGGTGAAATGATGATGCGATGGCAACTTTCAACCTTTTCAGAGTTCATTTGAAATGCTTTTCAATTTTAGGGTCATTTAGCTTAAAGAATGAACTAATATAAAAAAGAATGAACTGGAAAACTTTTATGAAACTCTAATAGCAAAAATAGTAAACTAAAAGAATGAACTAAAAAACTTTAATGAAACTCTAATAGAAAAAAGAATGAACTAGAAAACTTTAATGAAACTCTAATAGCTAAAGGAATCAACCAAAAAGATTTTATAAACCTCTATTATTATTGAAACTAAAATTATATAAATTTATGCAACTAAAATTACCAAAGTATTTTCTGTTCAAAACATTAAAAGCAAAAAGATTTTTCATAAAATAAATAAATAAAGCAAAAAAGAAAATAAAACAAATAAGTAGGAACAAAATAAAATAAATAAGTAGAAACAAAATAAACTTTAATAAATAAGTAGAAACAAAATAAACTTTAATAAACTAAACTAAATAAACTTTAATAAAATAAATAAAAATAGCAACAATAATTAGAAACAAAATAAAATAAATAAAGAAAATAAATGCCACCTACTGGGACACCACGGCCTGAATACGACTAGAAACCCAATCATGGGCCAGGATTCAGGCCCGCAGTAGGCCCTGTAGGCCCACAGGCACACACTAACATGTTAGGCCCAAAAGCCCGTAGTTGAGAGGAGCTCGAGAGGGTGGGCGCAACAGCGCTTATAAACCACTCTCAAGCTCTCTCAACTAGTGAGGTGGGACTAAACTTTTGACGCGGGCAGCACAAGGCCTTTGGCCCCGGTTGGTGGCACCAACCGAAACAGCGGTGTCTGCTTTGATGCAGTAACCAAGAGGGGAAAGGACACATATTATGGTTACATAGTGGACATATGGGAACTTGACTACGGGCTTGATTTTAAGGTCCCTTTGTTTAAGTGCAAACGGGTCAATGTGTCAGGAGGCGAGGTACGGGTAGACCCACATTACGGAATGACAACAGTGGATCTGAACAATCTTGGGTACACAGACGAACTGTTCGTCCTAGCCAATGATGTGGCGCAGGTTTTCTATGTGAAGGACTTGTCTACCAAACCGAGAAAAAGAAAAGATAAGGACGCGAACACATCATACAATGAGCCAAAGCGCCACATAGTTCTTTCAAGAAAAAGTGACATCACGGGAGTGGAGGGCAAGACAAACATATCCGAAGATTATGAAAAGTTTCATGAAATTCCTCCCTTCAAAGTGAAGGCTGACCCAATCACCCTGTTAAACGATTAACATTATCCATGGTTACAGCGTAATAAGCAAAGGACAGAAGCGAAGAAAAAGTGAATACTTTCTCTCCACGACTATTATGATGATGCCTTTTATCTAGAATATCACTACAGTTACATGTGAAGAAATGAAATGCATGTTGTAACAGACGAGTATTTGTCCGAAACCCTGATACGTCGAAACAAATAGTCCGTTTTGTACACGAAGTGCATCCAGTTTTTGCCGTAACCCTCTCAACTTTTTAGCACATGCTATGTAGGTGAAATGATGATGCCATGGCAACTTTCAACCTTTTCAGAGTTCATTTGAAATGCTTTTCAATTTTAGGGTCATTTAGCTTAAAGAATGAACTAATATAAAAAAGAATGAACTTGAAAACTTTTATGAAACTCTAATAGCAAAAATAGTAAACTAAAAGAATGAACTAGAAAACTTTAATGAAACTCTAATAGAAAAAAGAATGAACTAGAAAACTTTAATGAAACTCTAATAGCTAAAGGAATCAACCAAAAAGATTTTATAAACCTCTAGTATTATTGAAACTAAAATTATATAAATTTATGCAACTAAAATTACCAATGTATTTTCTGTTCAAAACATTAAAAGGAAAAAGATTTTTCATAAAATAAATAAATAAAGCAAAAAAGAAAATAAAACAAATAAGTAGGAACAAAATAAAATAAATAAGTAGAAACAAAATAAACTTTAATAAATAAGTAGAAACAAAATAAACTTTAATAAACTAAACTAAATAAACTTTAATAAAATAAATAAAAATAGCAACAATAATTAGAAACAAAACAAAATAAATAAAGAAAATAAATGCCACCTACTGGGACACCATAGCCTGAATACGACTAGAAACCCAATCATGGGCCAGGATTCAGGCCCGCAGTAGGCCCTGTAGGCCCACAGGCACACACTAACATGTTAGGCCCAAAAGCACGTAGTTGAGAGGAGCTCGAGAGGGTGGGCGCAACAGCGCTTATAAACCACTCTCGAGCTCTCTCAACTAGTGAGGTGGGACTAAACTTTTGACGCGGGCAGCACAAGGCCTTTGGCCCCGGTTGGTGGCACCAACCGAAACAGCGGTGTCTGCTTTGATGCAGTAACCAAGAGGGGAAAGGACACATATTATGGTTACATAGTGGACATATGGGAACTTGACTACGGGCTTGATTTTAAGGTCCCTTTGTTTAAGTGCAAACGGGTCAATGTGTCAGGAGGCGAGGTACGGGTAGACCCACATTACGGAATGACAACAGTGGATCTGAACAATCTTGGGTACACAGACGAACTGTTCGTCCTAGCTAATGATGTGGCGCAGGTTTTCTATGTGAAGGACTTGTCTACCAAACCGAGAAAAAGAAAAGATAAGGACGCGAACACATCATACAATGAGCCAAAGCGCCACATAGTTCTTTCAAGAAAAAGTGACATCACGGGAGTGGAGGGCAAGACAAACATATCCGAAGATTATGAAAAGTTTCATGAAATTCCTCCCTTCAAAGTGAAGGTTGACCCAATCACCCTGTTAAACGATTAACATTATCCATGGTTACAGCGTAATAAGCAAAGGACAGAAGCGAAGAAAAAGTGAATACTTTCTCTCCACGACTATTATGATGATGCCTTTGATCTAGAATAGCACTGCAGTTACATGTGAAGAAATGAAATGCCTGTTGTAACAGACGAGTTTTCGTCCGAAACCCTGATACCTCGAAACAAATAGTCCGTTTTATACACGAAGTGCATCTAGTTTTTGTCGTAACCCTCTCAACTTTGTATCGCCAGGCTATAGCACAAGCTACGATTACGTCCAGCCAGCATGCAGCCGGTGGCAAGACTAAAGACAGGCGCTTATTCCTACAAGCTAATCACTGTGTGTTTCCTTTGCCCATCTCTGCATGCATGCATTGCATATTATAGCTCATCTATAGGCAGCTTATTATAAGTGTACTTTTGTACGAAGGCTACAACAGATATGGCTCTATCATAGAGCCGGTAGTGGGCTCTTCTATTAACCATGCTCGTAGTACTAGTAGTACTACTAGTATACAGGTACTAGGAACCTAATGGTGGAGCGTCTGTAATCTTATTTTGTTTTAACCTCTGTTAAAGTACATATTTATTTGGGAGAAGTGGGAACAATGGCAGCCCAATAGTACTATTAAAAAATATCAAACATGTAATGATGATATCGGTCAACCATGCCCGAATATATCTTGGGCACCGTGCAAGCCCGTCTGTGTGTTCTCGCTCCTCATCTCTCTCAAGGAGCAGTGGGTTGGCCATTTTGCCATCAATTGAGATTGGTTTGCTCACACTCTGGTCCCACATGTTTGTGATACGCCAAGAGGAAGTGCGTTGACCAACATGCCATATGCGGACTTGGTTTTGCACCTTCATACTACTCCCTCCGTCACAATTTATAGTCCATGCTTCAATTCTCATGCATTTCCACCACCAGAGTGATTTTAGACGCGTTTGGTTTATTGCTCAATTAATTAGGGTGTGGTAACCGCATTCAAGCCCACAGATTTCTCTCATTGTAGGTGTGTACGCAGAGTGGAGTAAGTGCATGCATGTGTGTACCGGGGTGGAAGAACTGCATGCATGTGTGTACGCGTTATTTCCTCTAGTAATAGATGTTGTGCTATAACTACCAATGCTATTTTTCAGGCCGATCGGTAGTCACCTTGGTCACAAAGATTGTTGAAGCGCACTCTCTAAACCGTGACGGAGGGAGTAGTATGACCATATTCAAAGAAGAGCGTATTGATGGTTTCTTCTTCCGAGAAACTTACAGTGGGAAAGGTGGGGCTTATGATTTGACTGCTCATTACTCGCTATTAGTGCGGGGCAACTACCGGGCTGAGTCTCCCATGTGGTTTGTGTTTGGGGCATGTCACATAAAACTGGATGCTAAATGGCTTCTAGTAGTGCTATCAAGCATCCAACATTTGTTTACATAATTGATGTATACAAATAATGTTCCAGCGACATGAAATTGTACACTGCTCTGAAGCTTTCAGCTTTTGTTTCGTGTGTCTTGCCAGCTGGAAGGTTGTCTCGTTACATCATCAGTCAAATAATAGAAAGGAAACTAACATCCATTCTCTTTAGGAAAAGAACAATAATTAGTAGATCAGAGCTAATATTTACATCACAACTGAAGACAAAGTTGTGAGAAGGTGTTAAATTAAAATTGATCCATGCTTTCATTGGCAGCGACTTCCCACCAGCTCTGTCTAAATCAACAAGGCATGTTGGGAAAAAAATTAGCTGTCGGGAGCATGCAACATTCCGAGCGTTTTGTGCAGTTCCGCTAAAATAGAGTTGAGCGTCCCTGTTCCAAATATATTAAGTGTGATTACAATAATAGAGGGCTAGTAATGAAACAATAAGCACACAAATAGAAGCCAGTAACCTTTGTAGTCTCTCTTAAGACTAACTAGTTAGAGAAGATTAAGCAAATAGTAGATTAGGCTCGGAGTTGGATGAGGAGGATAGAGCAAAACGAATCTCTCTTCGTGCAGTCACATTGAAATGTGGAGATTTTGCCCGTGTGACATTTTAGTAGAACTACACAAAACACTCTTAATAAAAAAGTCATTTGTGCAGTTCACCAAAAGGTCGCAATAGCAACGAGGTGAAATGGATAGCCATGTTTGCAAAAAAGAGGTAGAAAGGAAACAATTAATGGCCAATAAAGTTGATGACACAAACGATGATAAAAAAGAAGCATATTCCTTGACCTAAGGGAATATAACAGCACGGCTGTTTATCTAAAACGGTGTGAGGATGAGATTGCAATATGGAAAATATGGCACAAGAGCTACATTTTGGGCGAAGAACTAGGGAAGATCCACATGCATCAACGTGGGAAGGTGGGCCATGGAGCAAGACCGGACGGTAGGAAGTTGTACCTGGGGGTCGTCTGGATCTAACTAGGAGGTTGTGGTGGGCGGGATCTGCCCATACTGCGGCAACAAGCTAGTTGCAAAGACCCTACCGCACCTGAGCTTGCTTAGAGAGAACGGAGGGTACTACAGATCGGGACGTGCTGCCTCGATGATGTCGAACAGAGCAACGATACACATCCTCCCTTTCCGCCAGCGGATGGGATGCGGCCGGATCAGTGACCAACGATGAGAGAGAGAGGCCACCGCCACCTTGTGTGAGATTTTGTGATGAGAGACAAACCCCGGCAGGCAGGCTCGATTGTATATAGTGCAACAAATTTCTTTTTTCTTGATGACAATCATTTTATATTCTATACATGCCATTGAGGAATATAACTTTATTTGATACTAGCGCATCAAGTCAAACTTTGTTCTGTGTACCCGTGGTACATGACCCTCCTTCAAGTAAACAACCACTACACGTGTCAAATTTTTACGTGGGCTGCCTTTTCATATAGAAATGAGCTCCACCGTTTACCCGCGCAGGTGTGGCCAGGAACGAGACGTGAGTACGTGCGTTGTACATGCACCTCTTCTTTATGTGCAGGTACGTACATGGGTGTGTGTGAGAGAGATAGTTTGTGCTAAACATAGGCAATGTATCGATGATATCTCAAACAGAAAATGTAACATATGCAATGTGTGTGAAACAAAGGCCTGGATATATCATATATAAAGGGAGCAATCCACTAGTATAAAGTGGAGGGATCATCAGCGTGAGATATCGATAGACTCGAAAACAGGGATGAAGTGTGTGGGTGCGCGATCGAATTTGTGTTTGCCCACGTCAAAGATACAAGGTGGCTGCTACTAGAATGTGAGTTGCTTCTCACAAATGGTGGGAGAGGCCTGCTAGAAAAATGGAGGGTACGACTGCAATATCAATAAGACAGGGATGCCTGCCTGTCTTTGCACGTGCGTGTGAGAGCGGGTCGGGAGGTGTGCAAGGATGATGTGGGGGACGATATGGTTGTGATAAGCAGACGTAACTACATAAGAAGATCAATCGTCGTGTGTCGGAGGGTGAGACATAACTAGTAAGGTACGTCGACCGGTGCGTGGGAAAAAAGACTGATAGTCGACCTAGCTATATGTAGGGAGATCTGTAGGTATATATGTATGTATGTATTGGAAGAAAATAAGGTCTAGAGAGACAGGCACATAGAGAGGGATGCAGTTAGGAGGTGGTGCAAGAGGCCTACTATATCAAGGGGGGAGTAGTGTGCGAGTATGAGATCGATGAAAAGAGGGGCGGGAGTGTGCACGTGCATGGAACCTTATTGGACACAGGGGGCATGGAAGGTGAGAATAGAAGAGGAAAAGCGGGTGTTTATGGTAGGCACACTTGGCTAGAGAGGTATAGCAACCGGTGTGTGCCGAATGAAGGAGCCGAGGGGGCCTACACACACCATGGGTGAACGACGTAAAGAGGAATTATGAATGTGCACGATGGAGGCGACACTGAGGGAGGGTGATAGGGGGGCGGGTGTATGCATGCATGAGAGGAAGTTAGCGCTAGCTACAAAGAGAAGGGGATTGTGTGGGTCTAAAAGACGAACGGAGATCATAATTCATTATAAAAAGTGGATTCGGATATTTGAACAAGAGATTACAGTGTTTTAAACCGACGCATTCATGAATATATATAATGGTGATACACATGGTGTGGTTATGAACATGTTATACTACATATAATATACATAACATTTATTTGAATTTGTGATAATGTGTGGCTTTTGCAGCTCAGGGCTAAATACTTGCCATAATGTGGGCGGGGCACTATACTTTGTGTGATAAACACAGTGTACGTATGAAACATGGTTTATATTATGAAGATCTAGTTAGTACATGAAATGTAATATTATGTGGAATCAACATCAAGTGTATCCAAAATTTTAAATTCGAGTTCATATATATAGTACACATAGTATCTAACTCTACAGTAATGATGTGGTGCATTGTTAAGATAATATACAAATGATGGTTTAACTTGGCAACAATCATGATTGTAGATTCTTATTCAAATAGAGAAACGAATTCAAATTTAATTACTTTCAATTGCAGCGGTAGTATAGACATTTGGAATGCACTAAAATGTTCGTATCAGTAGGTTACATGCATTATATAGCCAGCAAAAAAATTTAATTGGACATAACTTGGATTCATAGCTTTGAATAGCATTTGTACAGTAAAACAGAACAATACTGTCTCTTTGTGTGGTGCGAATAGTTTTATTTTTTTGTTTTTTCGTTGAGGGAAGTGCGGATTGATTTGGTACTTACATTATTACAAGTTAGGCTTGTCCCTAAATTTCAACCCGCGCCTTGTTATCCCAAAAATTCAGATATCATGATCCCAAAACCCGCGCCTTCACAACCCGCGCCTTGCTATCCCGAAATTACAACGCGCGTGAAAACTCCCTCCAGCTACCAAATCCCGACATGTGAAATCCCCCTTCTAACCCTAAGCCGACAAGGCCGCTAGTTCAAATTGGTGGGGGTACTTTTGTAACAGACCCTACATTTTGGTCAAGCGCATCCCTAACTCATGGTTCCCCCTCCCACCACCTCCTTTTTGCCATTCGAAATCCCAGGCCGCCATAACCTCTCCCCTTAAGACGTGAAACCCGACACTCCTCCATCCGCCACCCCACCGTTGCCCAGCCGGAGCCTCTTCCCCGATGATGTCGTCCAATTCAACAGCTCGACGTCCCTCATCCACCTTCTCGGATGAGGATCCATCATCGTTCTCGTTGTCTCACCGGTTTAGCTGCCCCGTGCTCCACCTCCAAGGAGTTGCACCGACGATCGCCTTGTCTATCATGACTTATCCATCCCCATAGCGCCGCCTTAACCTGCTCCAACAGAATCGCAACATCCTCACCGACTCCTTGGACGAATCCGAGGCCTCCTCGGCGTCGCCAAAGAGGTTGTACACTCATCGCATCGCACCTTCTCCTTAACTCGACCTCCGGCTTCGACGGTGCTCGATACCGCACCCCCATGGTGCGGCTACCTCGAAGTCGGTGCCACGGGTGACATCTCCACGACGGCTCTCCACCAGTGTGAGGCTCCTTCGGCAGCGTCGTCCATACAAGCCGGATCTGCTGTTACTGCTCCAGCTCTTGCTCGCTTGCTCGCGCTACTGCTGCTGCTCCGGCTCTCGCTCTCTCGCGCAGCTGCTACTGCTACTACTGCTCCGGCTCTCGCTCGCTCGTGCTGCTGCAACTCTGTCTCTCACTCGGTCATGCTGCTACTCTGCTCTCCCCCTCGCTCGTGGTGCTGCTCTGCTCTTGCTCTCGCTCGCGCTGTTGATGCTGGTACACGGGTTGCTACTGCACCTACAGGAGTCACTGCTCTAGCTCTAGTTAGCACTACTCCTCCAGGCGCTGCTACTCCGGCTGCCATCTGCGACTGTTTTTCCCATCGGTCGCCTACTGATTTCGATCACTGTATGTCTACTGCTAGTGCTCGAGCGGCCTAAACTACATGTGAAGTGCCTCTCTACTACCAGTGCATTCAGTCTCGACAATAACATTCAGATTCCACAGTAAATTTTAGTTTTGACAGTTAGGTTCAGAGTCAACATTTTTTAACTCATCTATTGTAGTCTGGTCTTTTTTGGTGAGTTAAATTTTACATCTATCACTTTTTGGTAATGTATTTTACATCATCAATTCGAGATGCTATTAGAATCCAACTTGATATTAACGTTGTCTGTCTTGTACTGCTTTAGCCTCGATGTCTTACGGCTCGTCGGAGCCGCTCCAACAACGGAACCATCCATCACAACAGAGCAGTGCCCTGGACACCGTCTATAGATGCCTCAGATCTTCCTCCACACCTCCGATAGCCACCTCTGCCGCAACTTCTTCAGCGACCGTCACGGGAAACCACGGCCACCTATGGGACCAAGCGGCCCCTTGCTGGTTCGGCAGGGGGTGTCGCATTGTACAAAGAGCAGAGGAGCATGGGGCAGTCCGGCAGGGATCACACAAGCAATTTCAGCCAGGTTCAGGCTACCGCAAGGCGTGAAACCCTACCCTTGCTTCGGTGGATTGATGGAAAAAGAGTGGTGGTGGAGCATAGGACACTTGCCCAGCAGGGGCGACAGTGGCTACGTGCGTATGGGCGTCTAGCTCTCAAGCCTCGCAAGCCCAAGGAACGACCAGAACCCCTTCTACGGTTGCCATGGGCCTCCTTTTATAGGTTAAGGGGTCACCACAATGGAAAATCACTCATTAGAAACTGATAAGATAGCAAGCAGTGTTATCATACCTAACTCTGTAGGCTGACAGGGTGCATTAAATGCACCACTCAACGTCGCATCATTGCTCATCCGACAAGCTTTGCCCGGCTTATTCTGCCAGCTCCACGCCTGCTTGTTCGACACGTCATATATCGTGTGTCATTTTTAGGTTTTCCTATAGAAAGGGGCTGCCATGTGGTGAGTGGTTGCCACTTAATCACTTTACGGCTTGAAATCGCACTGATCCACGACGCGGGTCATCGGGGAGGGAGTGATGAGGTCTCTCTTGCTTTCATGAGTCCCGGCAGGCCCAACCGGGATGTCTTGGTTGCTTTCTTCCACGGGTGGCTCTGCTCTTGCCAGGCCTGTTTGCCCGGCAAGGTAGGCCTTTCTCCTGGTGGTATCTGGCTTCTCTGGGTCGGTCTTGTTCCTCTTTTTTTCCATGCTGGTACTTTGACGATCTTGATCTCTTGTACTCTGGCATGGCCTGATGCCACAAACTTGTTCCCGTGCCTGTGCACAGTCAGGGCAACATACCTAGGGTCTGTTGCACCGACAGAAGCCCCCGGCTCTGCCCCAATCGCATGCCTGGCGTCATAGGGATAGGGCCTAATAAGTCCATAGGCAGGGGCGCTGAAGGGGTTGGCCCATTGGTGTCTTCTTTGCTTCTTCATTAAACTTGAATCCGGTCTAGTTTCCATTTTCCCCGCGCATCGTGTAAAGCTAATAGTTTTGGGGCCGTTCTTGTAACGGTCCGTGAATGACTTTAACGCATGGGGTAGAAACCGCCAATTCACTGTTCCCACCACACCCTTATCCTCAACCACGTATGTTGCATGCATCACGCGACATAGGTAATGGAGGCATGTGGTGCGGGAGAGCATTATGGCGAGGGCCTGGCCTTCTTGAATTGGTGGAGGAGTGCGGTGGTCACCCATCGTAGAATGAGCCCCCAGTCCCCTACTCGCCTATAAAAGGAGGAGCGGGGGAGGAGTGGAGGCATTCATCTAGATTCTTCTCTTCCTCTACCTTGCTTTGTCTTGATTATGCTGGAAGGGAGAGCCCGGGGCAGCCCCTTGGGTTTTAGCTCAGAATCTCTCTTGGAGTTGATGACGCCAGGCAATGGTGCTGGTGCTCGGGGAGTGGGTCTGGTCCAAGGCCATGGTGAAGGGCTTGGGGTCATTAGAAATCCCACTATTGCCCCTCTCCTTGGAACTTGGGTTGATGTCGATGAAGAGGGAGCCTTCCTGCCCGCCACGATGGGGTGCGGTGTGCCTCGGGCCCTCCTATCGTCTTGGCCGCTCGCCGTCTTCCCGGAGGGGGTGCTGGGCTAGGGGGCTGGCACTTCCTTGGAGAGGTGTTGACAAAGATGAATTCAAGGAAGACGGAGAAGGCGGGAGGCAGGCTTTCAGGTTGGAGTATGATTGCATCGACACATTCGTCTCGCCCTGGCGACCTGCCGCCTCGTCTTTCCGCTCTCCCCTCCTCCCCGGCACCGTCATCACTGGCCTCCGGGTCGCCGGGGAGGGGGCCGCTCTTTTGGTGCCTTCACCTCCTCCAGCAGTCTTCCAGCTGAGCTTTGGTGGATGACTCCACTCTCGCTCGAGCTGGGGCTTCCTACGGGTCCTAGTGGGGGTGACCGACGGCGCCGCCCATCTTCTCCGTTCGCCCTCCTCCTTCGTAGCCTCGCTACTCCTGATCTTGTCAGGCCTTGCATCAGGCAGGCCATGACAAGATCGGGATGGACTCCTATTTGGTTGCTGCTCCTGCCTCCTTTCTTCCCACCGTGCTACCTGGGGGAGAAGGAACAGGGAGAGGAGTTTACGGGGCACTTATCATTTTTCAATCTTAAATCTGTAGGAACTTGCCAAATTTTAATTGAAATAATGTAACCTCTCGAGTCCATCTATGTGTTCTGTAAGGCTTGTACTTGTATGATCAGCATATTAATGAAAAAGATGAGCCTTGCCGGGAACTCATACATGTGTATGTCCATACAGAGGTGGGATGCCTCTTTAGTTAAATAAACAAGTTTTCCCTGATAGACTATCCTGCTGGCACCCTTTATCTATTTTGTTTCTGGGGACCGGAGTCTACCGGGAAAAAAATAGAGGGACCAACCCCCCGCCAACTCTTTCTTAGGAAAGGCCACTGCGACCACCTGGGCTGAAGCAATGTTCTAGCCAAAGGTGGGAGGACCTAAGCTTTGAAGTGTGGTGAGGCTTTCTCATGCACAAGTTTTAGCTTACAGAACACTTATGGACAAGAGGTAGAAATTATTATTTTGGCTTGCTGGGGATTGCAGTGCTGATCCATCTTATCATCTCCTCGTAGAAGCCAATTTCACGGGAGGAACATGTAACTTTATGCATATGAGAATGATGCAAGATGCAATACTATCTATATGCATATGAATAAGCTCATGAAATGCCTATGCAAATGCTCTTGGAATGCTCATGCATGCATGCAACTTGGTCGGGGGCTCCCCAATGCTTCATTTATTTCTCTGGTGCACAGGGTCATCGCCCTGGCTTTGTTCAAGGGATTACATGCAGCTAAGGCAAGGCATGTACAAATGGGTGGCTGCTGGGCAGGGCCCGATAGCAGCGCCTTACGGGTAGAACTTGCGGAGATGCTCAATATTCCATGAGTTTTGAAATTGAATGCCATCTCCGGTCTCCAGATGGACTGCGCCAGGTCTGGTGACTCGTACTACCCTGTAAGGGTCTTCCCACTTTGGCGACAACTTCTTTGTACCCTGGGCCGACTGAACGAGCCTAAGGACAAGGTCGCCTTCCTCAAAACACCGGGCATGAACCCTGCGGCTATGATAGCTACACAAGGCTTGCTGATAGCATGCATCATGCGTAGCAGCCCGGAGATGGTTCTCCTCGAGTAGCACAACATCGTCATGCTAGTGCCGATCTTGCGCTACTTCATCGTAGGCAAGCACTCAAGGCGACCCGTAAATGAGTTTCGTGGGGATAACTGCTTCTGCCCCATAGACCAGGGAAAAGGGAGTCTGCCCGGTAGCCCGATTTGGTGTCGTTCTGAGGGACCAGAGGACTACCGCCAGCTCATCGATCCACCACCTATCGTGCTTTCGCAGCATATCAAAGGTTCTTCTTTTGAGTCCCCACAACACTTCAGCATTCGTCCTCTCTGCTTTTCCATTGCTTCTGGGATGTGCAAGAGTGGCAATTGAGACCTGGCTTCTGAGGCTGCGAACATATTGCATGAAGGCGTGACTCCTGAACTGGGTGCCATTGTTGGTAATGATCCTTGCCGGAACTCCAAAATGACGCACTAGTTCTTTCAAGAACTTGATAGCTGATCGAGTTGTTATCTTTCTCACGAGAGTCACTTCTGGACACTTTCTAAACTTATCGATGGCAATGAACAAGAATTCAAAGCCCTCGATTGCTCAGGGGAAAGGGCCGAGGATATCGAGCCCCCAGACCGAAAATAGCCATGAAAAAGGGATTCTCTGAAGAGCTTGGGAAGGTAGGTGGATATTCTTGGAATGGAAGTGGCAAGCTTCACATTCCGTGACGAGCTCGACCGCATCTTGGAGGGCTGTGGGCCAATAGAATCCTTGACGGAATGCTTTCCCAACTAATGCCCTTGATCCAATGTGGGAGCCGCACATGCCTCTGTGAATCTCAGCGAGCAGTTCCTTTCCTTCTTCCCGGTAGATGCACTTCAATTTCACACCGTTGGGCCTCCTTATGTACAGAGTGCCATCAACAAACTGGTACATACTGGCCCTCTGAGCTACTCTTTCAGCCTAATCTTGGTCATTGGGGAGTTCTTCGGTTTGGAGAAAGTGGATTATGTGCCTTGCCCAAGTTGGCGCCTGAGGCTCGGCAACGAGGACTAGAGGCACCTCCTCAACTGCGGGGGCACACTCCTCGTTTGTGGGGACCATGGTCCCGGCAGGAGTGTGTGGGCTGGCAAGTTGTGAGTTTCCGACAGGGTCCCTGCTAGGAGCACGAGACTCTACCTGGACAGGCTTACTGGAGTCCATCTTTCTCTTCTTTTGGGCCATTGTTGCTGGGGATACAGAGGGCTGAGTAAGATGGAGAACAAAAGTTCATGGTTCCACAGGAAGCTTTTGCGCAGCACACTTTGATAGATGATCAGCTATGCTGTTTTCTGCACAAGGTACATGCTCTGTCAATCCATCAAAGCGCTCCTCCAATCTTCTCACTTCCTCAATGTATGCTTCCATCAATGGACTTTGATAATTCTTGTTTACTTATCTCACCACAAGCTATGAATCTCCTCGAATAATCAGCTTCTTAATTCCCAATTCTGCTGCATTCCTTAGCCAGGCAAGGAGCCCTTCATATTCTGCTGTATTGTTGGTTCCTCTTCCCGGGCAAAGTGTATCTGGACGACATACTTCAAGTGCTCCCCTGTGGGTGCGACAAGAAGCAAGCCAGCCCCTGCACCTTGCAGGGAAAAGGCACCATCGAAATACATGATCCATTCTTAGGGCGCCTTCTTGCCGGGGATAACTGTCTCTGTCACTTCCTCATCAGGGGTTGGCGTCCATTCTGCAATAAACTCTGCCAACGCCCTGCTCTGAATTGTTGATGTGCTCTCAAACTTTAGACCAAAACTGGACAACTCCAAAGCCCACTGCACTATTCTGCTAGTAGCCTCAGGGTTTGGGAGTATCCTTTCCAACGGGAAGCAATGACAACAGTAATCTCATGGGCTTGGAAGTAGTGGCGCAGTTTCTGTGAGGCCATGATGAGACCAAAGATCAATATTTGCACGCTAGACTACCTCGATCGAGCCCCCCTACAACAGGGAACTGAAAAAGTACACTGGGCGCTGCACCACTTTCTTCATTGCTGTGTCCTTAGGGTTGCCATCACTGTCGTGCTCCCTTCTGTCCTGATCCTTATCTGACTCTGCTGGTCCTTGCTCATTCTCGGCCTCGTCCACTACCCTCTAAGCCACCAAGGCCGCACTAACCACTTGGTTGGTAACCGCTAAGTATAGCAGCAATGGCTCCTGTGGTTTGGGAGCGACCAATGTAGGCACAAAAGACAAGTAGGCCTTCAACTCTTACATGGTTGCATCTGCTTCCGGGGTCCACTTCATGGGTGCTGCCATCTTCAAGATTTTGAAGAATGGCAGGGCGTGCTTGGCAGACTTGGAGATGAATCTGCTTAGTGCGGCAACGCATCCCGTCAAGCGCCTCACATCCTTAACTATCCTTGGCACTTGAATCTACTCAATGGCTTTGATCTTGTCGGGATTGGCTTTGATCCCCCAATGGGACACAAAGAACCCAAGTAGCTTGCCGGAGGGGACGCCAAACACACACTTCTCTAGGTTGAGCTTCAAGTTGATTGTGTGCAGATTTGCAAACATCTCCTCCAAATCCTGGATAAGAGTTGCTCTGTCCTTGGTTTTGACCACAATGTCATACATATAAGCTTCTTCACTAGTGGAGCAGCAACCTTGGTCCTTTTGCTGTTGCAACTCTCCTGCAAATCATCAACAGGCGCATCACACTCCGAAGAGGTACACTTCTCGGATTCTTTCCCGGCGTCCCTGCTATCCTTCTTCTTTCCTTGGAGGGAACTACTGCTGCCGTTGCTGGTACATCTTGTCCACGCAAATGATTGCGTCCTTCTTATCCGACGGGATGGAGATGGTTCCATGTGGCCCAAGCATCTTCAAGGTATTGTAGGCATAGCGATGTCGCCATGCACTTGGCCAAGGCTGGTCGTCCAAAAATTTCATTGTACGATAAGGGGAGGTCGACCACATCAAACACAATCTTTTCTGCCCGATAGTTCAATTCTCCTCCAAACGTCACAGGCAGCGTGATCTTTCCCTTAGCATGTCTTCTGCTGGGATTAACTCCTTGAAACGTGCCAGTGATCTCTAGATCCTCTCCTACTATCTGAAGCCTGCTGATAACCTTTGGGGAAATCAGGTTCAACCCGGCCCCGCCGTCCACCAATATCTTAGTGACCTTCAGGTTGCAAATTGTTGGAGAGACCGACAATGGCAAGTATCCTACCAAAGTGGTACGGGCAGGATGATCCTCTTGGTCAAAGATGATGGGCGTACGTGACCATTTGAGTGGTTTCCGGGCCTCTAGTGTTGGTTCCATGACATTGACCTCATGTGCCACCATTTGAGATGGTTGTGAGAGGACTGCAAGGATGCACCCCCATCAATGCAAATGCCATCAGTGGCCTTCTGAAACTTCTGCTCACTAGTTTCCTCTTTATCCCCTCCATCACTCTCATCATCACAAGCTTCCTTCTCTTGACCTTTGGCGGGTCTTCCTTTATTCCAAAAGGGCTTCCCGGGGCAATTTACTTCACCATCTCGGCCCTTGCCGCCAGCGCCATTCTGACCTTTTTCCTTGTCACGCTTCTCATACTCAAGTCTCTGCCTCTTGACAAGCTGGTCAACCTGATAACACTCTTGAAGGTCATTGTCGCGGAAACGAACACCTATGGGATCACAAGAATCCCTTCTACGTTCGGCGGGGAGAGTAGCTACACGAAGAGCAGGTCTAGAAGTCAGCACAAAGGGTTTTTTACCCAGGTTCGGGCCGCAAAGATGCGTAATAGCCTAGTCCCGCTTGTCTAGATATATGTGTTCTTGAGCTTTTGAACTAGCTATGGTGCGTGCACAGTCCAAAAAGTCCGAATCCTCTCTGTGTACACCTCAGGCCTCCTTGTATATGTAAAGGGGTTGCCATAGTGGCAGACAGGAGGTGGAAAGCAAGCTACAGCGTACGAGCTTATCACTCAGCATCATAGGACAAACACATTTAATGCGTTGCATACGTGCCCTCTTTCTTTATCGGGGATGACAATAGAAGCCATCCCATCCGTCGCCGCTCCTCCTTGCTTTGACACGCGTCCAGGCTGACGAGGCATGCAGTGCCACGCTGGCTAACTAGCTGCTTTTTTGGCATGATGGAAGAGCCTCCACGAAGATCTGCATGCTGCCATGCAGGCGCCTATTAATTAGTTGGCGCACTGATCATCGCACTAGAGTTATGGTGAGGTGGAAAATCCTTGCCGGGCGCTGGCCTGGCCGTGGCCCGGCGATCGTCAGCGACAAGGCTTGCCGGGGGGCTTCGCAGTCGTCCCTGCCAAGGGTCTTGCCGGTGGTCTTCATCTTCTGGTCCCACGTGGACCCGTAGGTTATCAATCTCTATGAAGATCTGCATGCTACCAAGCATGCCTCAAGGGTGATGGGCTTGCTGGTGCTACGCAGGTTGCCCCGACAAGGGTGTTTCCGGGGGAGGTCCAGCTCGCCTTCTGCTCCTTGTTCCTTGACTTGAGTATCTGCCTTGGTAGCCTTCGCGTTTCATCTTCTGTTGCCCTGTCGGGTCCGGCCACAGGCGTGGCTACAACTGCCCGTGCACAAGTAAGGGGTACAAAAGAGCCCGTACTTTTGTACACCGACAGGAGCCCCTGGGCCTAGGCCAAACGTGAGTGCAAGTCGTAGTTTGGCCATGCCCAAAGCAGTGCGCGGGCATGTGAGGAAGGGACTTAATCTTCCACGATCTCTTTGCCAGTTGCGCTTCCCCAGGATCTGCGTCGAGCGCCTGACGTGGGGGTCATGCATGGGGCGCCGCTCATTTACCCTCTGCGCCCTTCCCCAATCTAGGAATCATCGTTCCCCTTCTTCTTCTTTGAGCGAAAAATAGAGCTTTTGCTTCCTTTCACTGCCCCCGCGCCTCCATTGCTTCTAGATCCCTTGCCTCTTCCCAGTCGACATGGTGCCCAAGGCAAGTAAGGGCAAGGGAAAGAGGTGTCAGAGAACGAGCTGATGAAGCTACGGAAGAAGCACGCCCTCTTTCCTTCGATGATCGACGCGCTCACGCTTAGGGACCAGTTCTGATGCCTGTGGGGGAGAGAGACGACGGGGCATCCCGCCACGCAGGTCATCCCCGCTCCCTTTACCGAGCCCAGCCTGAATACTTATCCTTTATTTGCCGACTACTTCTCTTGCGTCCTCTGCCCCCCCTTTCTCAGATTTCTTTAATGACATCATGCACACCTACGACTTCCATCTCCTGGATTTTACTCTGAATGATGTGGTGTGCATGGCTCTCTTTGCCCACCTCTGTGAGGGCTTTGCCGGGGTGTAGCCCAACACGACTCTCTTCCGCCATTATTTCCTTCCTTGCATCTAGCTGGGGGATGCCCTCTCTGGCTGCATCCCTTGGATCCCAAGGGCTCTGTGCAAAAGGTGCGTACCCGGAGGGAGCTCAGAAGGAGAGGTGGGATGAATGGCGGGCCAGTGGTGCTGGATTGTAGAGGAGGACCCAAGGCCGTTCTGCGAGTTCCGTCAGAGTCCGCCGGTCCATGGTCCACACTGGAGTGATCTCGACACCGACGACCAAAAGCTCATGATTGCCACCACCAGGAGTCATCGCCTTGCAGCGACTAGGCTCACACTCGAGATGGTTGGGGCTGATTTCATCCGCCGTCGCATTGCCCCCTTGCACAATAAGGGGAGGCCGGGCTGGGACTACAAGAATGCAGTTGATATCATGAGGCTTCGCCCTGGCCTAAATCATAACTTCATGGTGATGTAGCACATGAATCTTTACGAGAGGCTTTTTCAGCTCAGGGTCGACGAGATCGGCAAGGCCGAGAGGACCAGCTAGGCTGCCAAGACCGGCAAGGCCGAAAATCCATTCAGGTTGCCGGCGGGGGTGGTCCTGTTGAGTAACAACTCCCGCCTTACCGCCATTATTGCCATGATGCTAGTCTTTAATGCGCACGGCCTCGATCCAACCTGGGCCGAGCCAAAAGCAGAACTGGTGCAGGCATGTTTCGATAATTTACCGGAGGGGACCATCCGCGAGGAGCCGCTACTCATCCGCCCCACCACTGACGAAGAGGTGGCGTACATCACCGCCAGGGTGGAGGAGGTGGAGCTTGCCGCTGAGGCCGGCAGGCTTGGCACTGTGGATAACGAGGCCGAAGCAGCCGAGGAGGAGAATAGGTTCCTGGAGTGGGAGGGGCCCGCCGGGCAGACCAACGGCACCGGCGCCGGGTTCCCACTGCTGTGGAGGTGGCTGAACAGATGACCGAGGAGGCATCCGAGGTAGACGAGCCCTCGGCCCCGAAGAAGAAACACGTCCTATGGTGGACCAGCTCCAGTGAGCCAGTCCAGTCCGGCAGGGCCACGCAACGACAAGAGGCTCAGGCGCAACCCATGCGCCAGACGAGGCGCACGGCCGCGGTGGCAGAGAAGGAAGTCGCGACGGCGAAGAAAGCCATGGCCGCGGTGGTGAAGAAAGCCACGGCTGCTGCCTCCTCCTCATCCAAGCGGTCTTGGACTCCATCTCCTCCTACCCCACTTGCGGACGCCGCCCCAGTGGCCGACTTTGACCTTGAGTCTTTTAGCCCAAAGAGGAAGAGGGGGACAGAGGAGGAAAACGAGTAAGCACCTTGCTCTTATCCTTTGATTTTTCATTTTGATTGTCTTGCCTTGACTTGATCTAGTCTTTCATAGCGACACAGAGACGCTTAGTCAGCGGGTGGCGAAGAGAGCCAAAGTCTCGACGGGCGACGAGCCCCCGACAAGCACTCCACGTGCGCTCGGGATGATCTTCATCAGCCCGGAGTCCCGCCCCGAGCGCAGCCCCCACTCCATACCCCAGGGTAAGGCTACTGCTTATTACCCGCTGGCAGGCGGTGGAGTGTGCATCTTTAGTGTTAACCTTGTCGGGTCCGCAGGAATAGAGCAGCAGCAGGAGGAGCCGTTAAGGGCCACCCCCGACACGCCGCCTCCATCAACCACGCCACCTCGAGGGGCTTCCACGGCAAAGAGCATCCATCGACGAGCCGCTGTGAGTGGAGGAAGGGACGGCGAGCACAGACGCCGGTGGTCCTACCTTGGCAACGGGTTTTGCCGGGGAGGGAACCACTCCTCCTAATCCCAACACAGATAAGTCATTCGCTCCTTTCCCCTTGCCACCATTGTCATGCGATTTTCTTTCTTCTCTTTATCTTGGACTTTGTTTTTGGCCCCTCCTTATTCTCCTTTTTGATCTCTAGGTCCCCCCAGATGGACCAGGCGGACGTCGACCCTGTGATCGGGGAGATCGCCTAGGATGCCGAGGCTGAGGCCGCCAACATTGCTGCTGAGGAGGCCGCCAAGGGATCTGCCGAGGAGGCTGGCAAGGGATCCGCTGAAGAGGACGCCAAGGGGCCTGCCGGGGAGGCTAGCAAGGCCGCCACTGGGGAGGCTGCCCAGGAGCCTGCCTGGGAGGAGGTGGTCGATGACCAGCCTCCTTCCCCCTCGGCCGCTGCCCCGAGCAGGTACTTGATACGTCTCCATCATATCAATAATTTTGATTGTTCCATGCTATTATATTATCAGCTTTGGATGTTTAATGGGCTTTAATATGCTCTTTGATATTATTTTTGGGACTAACCTATTAACCAGAGGCCCAGTGCCAGTTTCTGTTCTTTTTCTATTTTAGTGTTTTACAGAAAAGGAATATCAAACGGAGTCCGAACGGAATGAAACCTTCACAAGGATCTTTCTTGGACTGAAAGCAATCCAAAAGACTTGGAGTTGAAGTCTGGGACTCTACGAGGAGGGCATGAAGCAGGAGTGCGCGCCCAGGGGGTAGGCACACCCCCACCCTCGTAGACCCCTCGTAGCTCTGCCGATGTACTTCTTTCGCCTATATATACTCTTATACCCTGGAAACATCGGAGGGAGCCACGAAAACACTTTTACACTGCCGCAACCTTCTGTAACTGTGAGACCAATCTCGGGGCCTTTTCTTACAATCCACCGAAGGGAGAATCGATCACGGAGGGCTTCTACATCAACACCATTGCCTCTCCGATGAAGCGTGAGTAGTTTACCATAGACCTTCGGGTCCATAGTTATTAGCTAGATGGCTTCTTCTCTCTCTTTGATTCTCAATACAAAGTTCTCCTCGATTTATATGGAGATCTATTCGATGTAATACTCTTTTGCTCTATGTTTGCCGAGATCCGATGAATTGTGGATTTATGAACTTGATCATCTATGAATATTATTTGGTTCTTCTTTGAATTCTTATATGCCTGATTTGATATCTTTGCAATTCTCTTCGAATTATCGGTTTAGTTTGGCCTACTAGATTGATCTTTCTTGTAACGGGAGAAGTGCTTAGCTTTGGGTTCAACTTGCGGTGTCCTTTCCAAGTGACAGTATGGGCAGCAAGGCACGTATTGTATTGTTGCCATCGAGGATAAAAATATGGGGTATATATCATATTGCTTGAGTTTATCCCTCTACATCATGTGATCTGGCTTAATGTGTTACTCCGTTCTTATGAAATTAATACTCTAGATGCATGATCATTGCCTTAGATGTCATCATAATTATGCACTTTTGTATCAATTGCTCGACAGTAATTTGTTCACCCATCGTAATACATGCTATCTTGAGAGAAGCCACTAGTGAAACCTATGGCCCCCGGGTCACTTTTCCATTGTATTGATTCAAGTTGCCAATTTCTATCGCCATTCCTTTTTATTGCAATCTTTACTTTCCAATCTATAATACAAAATACCAAAATTATTTACTTTATTATCTCTATCTGATCTCACTTTTGCTATTGGCGTGAAGGTGTCAACCACTTTATCGCATTGGTTGCAAGGTTCTTGATTGTTTGCGCAGGTACTAGGTGACTTGTGTGTTGTGTCCTACTGGATTGATACCTTGGTTCTCAAAACTGAGGGAAATAAATACACTACTTTGCTGCATCACCCTTTCCCCTTCAAGGGAAAACCAACGCATGCTCAGGAGGTAGCAAGAAGGATTACTGGCACCGTTGCCGGGGAGATCCTCAAAACAACCACCATACCGACATATTATGGCATTTCCATAGCCATTCCAAGATATATTGCCATGCAACTTTACACTGTTCTGTTTATTATGACACGCTCCATCATTGTCATATTGCCTTGCATGATCATGTAGTTGACATCATATTGTGGCAAAGCCACCATTCATAATTTTTTCATACATGTCACTCTTGATTCATTGCACATCCGGGTACACCGCCTGAGGCATTCATATAGAGTCATATTTTGTTCTAAGTATCGAGTTGTAATCCTTGAGTTGTAAATAAATAGAAGTGTGATGATCTTCATTATTAGAGCATTTTCCCATGTGAGGAAATAAAAAAGAGAGGCCAAAGAAGCCAATGAAAAAAGAGGCCAAAGAAGCCAAAAAAAAGAAAAAGAGAGAGAAAAACAGACAAGGGACAATGCGACTATCCTTTTTCCACACTTGTGCTTCAAAGTAGCACAATGATCTTCATAAAAAAGAGGCCAAAGTAGCACAATGCACTTGGAGGAGTTGGGCCAAAAATGGCTGCAGGTATGTGCTGCGTCGATCTTGTTGCAGGCTGGCCGGAGCAGGTCGTCCGGCTGCCGGCGGCGACCAGCTGGAGGGAGTGGCTGCAGATGCGAAATTTGACTGCGGGCGGCGACCTGCTGGACGAGGCCAAGATGCGAGGGGAGGCGGCGGCGGAAGACTCACGGCGGCAGGAAGGCGGCGGCATGGCGGCGGCGCGGCAACGGCGGCGGCGGACCGGCGGCGCGGCGGCTAGGGTTGCGAGAGCAGAGGCTTGCGTCTGTCTCTCCCTGAGCTCGCACTCGTCGGGCCAGATTTTAGCGAGAAAAACGGTTCGAGGGAGCTGGTCGTGGCACTTAGGGATGGCAAACATGCGTAATTTCCAACAACTCCTGCTTCTTGTTTTTACGAAGCTGGGCCGGAGCTGCTCCACAAAATTGCACTACCCTTCGCTCGTTCTCCAGAAGCTGGATTCTCGAAGCTGAATCGTTCGGGTCGCTTCTCGAGAAGCTGGATCCTGGACGAGTTCCGAACAGGGACTTAGTGCACAGGAACTTGAAGAAAGGAACATGGCATGGGTTCCCAAAGGAAGTACTCAAAATAATAATTATGTGCAAGCTTCCATTACAGGAAGTGCGACAAAGGTGAAGAAGAAAAATGGTGAAAGCTATGAAGGACCAAGCCGAAGGTGTCAACATCTTCGGTCCACACATTACCCTTATTCCTCCACTATGCTGTTGATGCCTATGCTATGGAATTCGTCATCAGGTATGATTGGTTAACCTCAATGGGCTTATTTTAATCCATGGATGCAATATAATTTCTTACATCATGAAAGGGTATTACCAAATCATTATATGTTCGATTATCTTCACTTTTGTTGCTAATCTAAATGGCAGATATATACTTATCGTCCTAAGCACGTACAAAATGGCGACGGTGTGTTGATATCGCACTTAGAACAAACTTTATGCAAGTTATTTTTTGGCAAACAAGTTTTGCTGAAAAATAGGAGGCATGTGTTGACAATAGATTTTGGCATAGTCAAAAACATAATTAAGAAGCCTCAAATGGAAAGGTGCTTAAAATGAGAAAATTCTGTATTCTCAAAAGGAGAAAATTTGATATTTGGGCCATAGCCATCCGATCTCATTTCAAAGGCCGAAGTTGTGTTCGAAATACTGAGATTTTGTGTCCAGAACACTGTTCGGATGATGACGCCCCCAAGACGGCCTCATATGGAAAACTGATCTACATGAACTGTCTCTGTCTCGGTGAAACGACTGATTTCGATATAAAAATTGTATCAATACGAGACTGTATGTAAAATTTACAGCCACCTGAGCGTGGCCGTGTCACGTGGCAAAAGTGGCGCGCCCCATGAGACACGGTGTCTGATGGGTAGCGTGAGTAACCATCTGTTTTGCACGAGCGATTCGGCCATGAAGATGTCATTGAATCAAAAAACATTCAACATGAAAGTTGTTCGTATCGTCAAAATAGTCAATTTTTATTTTGAGATCTTCCTCATCTGAGGTCATTTGTTCCTTGTGGGACCTAATAACCGAACTGATGTTCCAGACTTACCTAAATCCAAGTTCGGTTAATTTTGGAAAGATTTGGACGTGATTTGGATGTGAATGAGAGTCCTTTTCTTGTACAAGAAGTCCATACACCTCTTATATACTTAAGGGGTGACGACCGATAGAACAACACACAATTGACAAGTCATCTACCACTTTTTACCTTTACTTTTATCTCTCTCCCTTGTTCTAGTTCTTCCTCATGCTTTGTCAGTTCTTATTGTAGGGCGGCGATCCACGAGGCCCTAGGGGCGATCAGGTCAACCTAGGGAAGCCCATAGCTTCCACGCGCCCTGACAGGGTCCCTCCCGGGAATGTGGGGTTTCGGGTATACAAAAGCATCCGCCGACTGTCTTGCGTATCGCACTGCCGGTCGGGTCTCCTTCGACATGTGATGTGGTGTATCACCCCCGGCGTCGAGGGTACGCAGTGACGTATTCGTGTGCGAACAGATTTATTATGTTGTGTGCTTTTATTTAGTTATTTTCTTTTTGTAGCTTTGGTTAAAAAAGGGGGAAAGCCAGCCGGCCAGGCAGCTAGCGGCGGCCCGGCTCCCCTTGCCCGCAGCCCACTAATGCACCATCGCTGCAGCCCACTAACACACTGCACCCCAGCCCGCTTCCTTGCCTCAGCCACCGACTAGCGGGCCCTGCACCCATCTCCTTCCCTGAGCTGGACACCGCCGGACCCCGCGCACCCAATGCCGAGCTGGATCGAGCTCCAGCACCCTAGTTGACCCCGTGCATGCCCGAGACAACAGGCGTGCACCACAACCCTCGGGAACCCAACTCCACACCCTCCCCTTCCTTTCCTCGTCCGCACGCATCGGTTGGGAGAAACCGGTCTCGCCCGGGCTCCGCAGACCACCGTCATCGCTGGAAGTTTTCACCGCCATAAGAACTCACAGAGCTGTGCCGCCTGCTCCACTCGATTCACAGCTCAAAGCCGCCTCGCCTGACGTCTTTGTGTTGCCGAAAATGTAGCAGAGGGAGAGGAACAAGCCGTCCGACTTCACCCGAGCTCGCCAGAGTTCACGTCTTCGTCGCCTCTGTTCGAGGACGCCCCGTCGCCCTTCCTCACCACCACCTCCGCCACTAGACACTGCACCCGCCCGTCACCTCACCTTCGCTGGGGAGCCACCGAAGGAACACCGCCGACGCCCGACAACCACCGTTGTTTTCCTCTTCTGGTGAGCACGCGCGTGCACCACAAGCCATCGACTAATCGCGTTGTGGCACATGGCGCGCGCTACATTAAACAACCCAGGAGTTTTCTGTCTTTTTTCTTTAGATATTCACCTAATTGTTTAACTAGCTATATCTTTTATTATATATATCCAAATTAGGTGATTCTTTTCCTATGAACTCACAAAAACCAGTGCTTGATCATAGAACCAGAATTTCACATGTTTGCACTTTTTAAATTTTAATTCGTTTGAATTTGTATCAAACCTTCCGGAGGCCATACTTTGAAACCGTTTGCCAAAATCGAGTGTTTCTTTTTTCATTGTGATCATAGTGCATTGTTGATGTTTTATACATGCTGCTAGGCTACTGTTCTTGAATTTTAGAATGATTTTCTTGCTGTTGGTTATATTTTGGTTTTATTCAAGTTTGAGTGATTGTTTTGTTGATTGTGTGAAACGTGTAGATTGTCCAGAGTGCGGCACGAGCTATTATCAGGAGTGTGAATTTCTAAACCAGAACCAAGGCAAGTTACATGTTTATCATCATTTACCTATTGTTTATATGCATGTAGTATATATCACACTATACATTTATGCAGGTATAGGAATACTAGATTATTGTGATATGCTTTGTAGACGGGGTTGGTTCGTGCCTATAACCAATTGAGTAGTAATTAAGGATTTAACTCACCCGTGGGCGGAATTTGTATTGATGGGTGGTTTCAAGAACATCATGGTTTATACCCTTTGAATGTAAGTGGATGGCCACCCAGGCTCAAAAAGATCAGACAGACTTAGTGACTAGTAGCTTCCATCCGCGACCACTAGCTAAATGGGCTCTGGCTTAGTTGAGTAGGTTGTGGGATCCTCGCCCAGGTAAGCTAGCAGATGTAGATATGAGTAGGTGCCCCGGCTGCCGGTGGGTGGAGGTGACTACTTCTGAAAGACTTTGTCTCAATTTTCGGGTTGAGTCTAGTGGGTAAAGTGTGCAAAACTCTGCAGAGTATTAAAAACTAATCATGATTAGCCGTGTCCCCGGTTATGGGCAAATTTGAGCCACTATGCCATTACTGTTTTTTGATGATCTTGATAGATGTGGCACTTAATAATATTTGTGGGAAAACTTAATAAAGGGTGGATTGGAGTTGAATTTGCTAACTCAACCTTGTGTATATAATTGTAGTAATAAAAGAACTAAATAAAATTTGACTATTAGGTAGTTATGAGGATAAAATCAGCTTCCTACAAAAATAACCCTCAAGCATTCCTTTTGTTGTACTATGTGTATACATGTCGGTCTGCTTTATTATTACTCCTGTGTAACTGGCCATTACATTCAATGTATTGACCTATATGGCTGCAATGTATCATGTTGTAGGATATTCAGATGAAGACTAAGGTAGCATTAGGGTCGCGAGTCTGCACTTAGCATCACCAGTGGGCTATGATGGGACCCATCATTATTTTTTGCTAGTTTTCCGCTGTTTGATTGAATAAAGCTAGCCATGTGCTATGCAGATTGTTTATTTTTATACATTCTGGATTATACGATGTAATAAATGATGCACGTGTTACTCTGGTATTAATCTATACCGTGTGTGCTAGTGAGTCGATCCAGGGACTAGCACGGTAAGCACAGAGACTCAAATCGTTCGTGGTTTAGTCGTTAAATTCCTTGATCTGAAGCGTATCTTAAGGGGGGAAATATTCTATCTTCGTATTTATCTCTTTTACTTATTCTTCGCATTACATTCCATTCATCAAATATTATTCAACATGATCTGTTTTGTCGACAATTGTCCAAAAAGGGGGAGATTGTTGGTGCAATATCTGCCTACCTTGTGTTTTGGAGATTGTTGACAGAAACATGTATGGACTGATTTGTTTGTCAGTGCATACAGAGAGAGAAAGGCATACACAACCGAAGAGAATGTTGTCTCCGGTGCTGAGTTTGAGGAACTTCACCGAGGTACATCTGCATTGCAGAGAAGAATCGGCTATAATTTTTCAAGTGATAGAGTCGAGATGATTGATGTGATGAAATCGACCCCTCGAAAGTTTTCTGCTGAAGCAAAGCTTTTGTTTTGGTACTGTCGTCCGAAGAAATTGACTACAGCGCTCGAAGTCAAAGACAAAGTGAAGACATAGTATTCACTTTGTTCTTCTTCTTCTATTCTTTCGAGTCATAGGACCTCCGTACTATAACGAGGCGTATAGGTTCTCGATGCTTAGATCCTCTGTGATGCTTAGCCATAATATATGAAAGCTGTGAGAGAAATCTCTTTGTGCTCCAAGCAATTACTTGCCAGCAAGAGACCGTGATCTTTTTCGCTGCGAGATATTTGCCTCAGACCGAGGAGTTAGTATTTCTTGCTCCGCAAGAAATGTTACTATTGTGCTCAAATCCGACCATTAGAATAGTGTGCTTCAGCCATTGGATGAACCCGATGGCTAATTTTGTCTTTTACCATCAGGGCAAGCTGCGGCTATAAATAGCCACCCCGCTCCAACTTTGTCCGTTGGCTGCTTCGCTTGAGATTTCTAAGAAATTGATTTGATCAACCCCTCTCCGAGCGATTTGAGTTTAAGATTCGCCGAGAGAAAAACCAAGAACCCAAGCTTAGACAGTGGTTTAGCATCATAGTAGTTCTGAGTGAGAGTTCTTGTACCTATTACTGTCGAGAGCTGCGCACTCTCTAGACGGATAGGTTTCAACTTCGAGTGTTGAAGAGTTGTTGTCTTCATCGAGCCTGATCTTCTACAACCAAGAGTGATTGTGGTTCGCGAAGGTCAACCGAAGGTTTGGAGAGCGTCGACAAGGATCTTCCATGAGTGAAATCAACCTGATTCTGATCAGCTCTGTGTTGAAGGAGAATAGGGTGAAGAGAGTTTATCTTTAGTGTTAAATCACAGCCCCTCCAACCAGACATAGCCCTTTGGCAGGAGGGTGAACTGGTCTACCAAATCTCTCTGTTGCCATTCAGCACCACTGGTTCAATCTACTCTACTACATTTCTTTCAGTAGGTTTTATCTATGCTTTGTGACGATAGTTTTCTTGATCATTTCTTTATGTCTGTTTTCTTCGTGTAACTGTGTGTTCACTCTGTTTCATTGTCTTCACCTCTTTTCATTCGTCACCCTCCTATCTCTCATAATTCACTTGTGATATATGTCCATAGTTTTTGTACCAACTCACTCCATGCTGTGTCTCATTCTACTATATTTGTTTGCATGTTGTATTACTCTTATTGTAGTTAAACCTGTGATTTATCAAGCTCGTACTGTTATAAATGCATTCATCGATGAATATGCTTCTAACAAACAAGATTGATTCTATCTATTTCTTCCAATTCTATATTCCGCTGCTATGATTGGGTTTTGTTTCAAAGCTTTTGAAAGAAAATTTGAATCTCCCATTCACCCCACCCCCTCTGGTCGATATACTCTCGGTCCTAACAGATTGACTTGGTCAAAAGTTAACAGGCTGGCCAAAGGAAAGCCTGTTAATGACATGTTCGCATATAAGCTACAAGAAGCAAGCTTTCATTGTCCAAGTAACCCGTAAGCTACAAGCTGCAGGGGTCATCAGAGAGGTGCGGTACCCAGAGTGGCTGGCGAACCATTCATCGTCCTCAAGAAAAGAGGGAAGGAGCGCATGTGTGTCGAGTTCACCAATCTCAACAACGCCTGCCCTCAAGATCCCTTTCCGCTCCCTCGCACCGACCAGATCGTCGACTCCACAGCAGAGTGCGACCTGCTGTGCTTCCTGGACGCCTTCTCCGGCTACCACCAGATCAAGATGGCCGTGGAAGATGTGGAGAAGACGGCATTCGTCACCCCATGTGGGGTGTACTGATACACCTGCATGCCCTTGGGACCGTGCACCGCTGGAGAAACATTCCAGCGGTTGATGCACATCGCCCTGGGTTCGCAGCTCGGGAGAAACGCGGAGGCCTACGTCGATGATATAGTGGTGAAGTCTCAGGAGGCCGGGACTCTAATAGAAGATCTGGGGGAGGCGTTTGCCAGCCTGCGCATGGTGGATCTTCGGCTTAACCCTGAGAAGTGTGTGTTCGGGGTCCCCTCCGGCAAGCTGTTGGGCTTCTTGGTATTGCACATAGGGATCAAGGCTAACCCAGAAAAGGTCAAGGCAATGGAAGACATGAACCCCCCGCACACCCTGAAGGAGATGCAGAAGCTGGCTGGCTGCGTAGCGTCGCTTGGACGCTTCATTTCCAATCTGGGGGAGCGCGCGCTCCCGTTTTTCAAGCTGATGAAGAGGAAGGAGCCATTTGAGTGGACCCCTGAGGCAGACGCTGCCTTCTAGGACCTCATGAGATATCTGACCAGTCCGCCCATGATGGTGGCACCGCACCCTCTTGAGCCCTTGGTGCTCTATCTGGTAGCAACCACACACTCACCAAGCGCCGCCCTGGTAGTGCTAAGGAAGGAGTGCCCGGTCAAGAAGCCGCAGCAGGATGCACAACTAGCAAGCAAAGTGCAGCACACCCCAGGGAAGGCATCTGAAGTCTCTGCCGGTGTAGCGGCCGACATTCCTCCTGAGGCTACAAATGACCCCATGGCTATTGAAGTTCTGGAGCACAGGCCTCTTGAGGCCAAAAGGGACCTGTGCCCCCATGAAGAACTAGATTCTACTGAGGCCTCCTCCCTCGTTGAGCACCCCGTTTACTTTGTTAGCATAGTACTGAGGGAGGACCGAGCACGATACCCCATGCCACAGAAGCTCTTGCTCACACTCCTAGTCGCCTCTAGGAAGTTGCGCCACTACTTTCAAGGTCACCCCATCAAAGTTGTCTCAGCATACCTGCTAGAGATGGTGCTCCGGAGCCCGAACCCAGTCGGACGAGTTGCTGAATGGAACATTGAGATCCAAGCATTCGATCTCGAGTTCAGTACCATTTGGGTCATCAAGGGCGCGGCCCTCGCTGACTTCATGGCCGAGTGGACCGACGCTCCGGATCACGGGGAAGGCGAGGACTGCTCCCTCCTACCAGGAGATGAAGAGCCAGATGGATGGGTCATGTACTTCAACGGGGCGTTTTCTCGGCAAGGCGCAGGGGCAGGGGCCGTCGTCATCTCTCCCACCAAGGACAAACTTTGCTATGCAGTACCGCTCAACATTCAATGGGATGAAAATGTCTCCAACAACATCGCAAAATTCGAAGGCTTGCTCGTCGGGCTCAGGGTCACGGACGCCCTAGGGTTAAAGCGCCGCACCATCAAAGGCGATTCTCTTCTTCTCGTCAGTTTCTCCAACAAGGAGTACACGCCTAAGGACGAACACATGGAGGCGTACCTGGAAGAGGTGCGCGGGATGGAGAAGCGGTTCATGGGCATGGAGCTGTAGCATGTGCCACACGAGAAGAACAAGGAAGCAGACGACATCGCCAAAAGAGCCTCTCACAGGCTCCCTCAGGAGCCAGGGGTGTTTGAGGAGCGTCTCTTCAAGCCATCTGCGGTTCTGCATGTCACGACTCTAGCACCACCTCACGAGGACCTGCCGCAGGCACCAAAGATGGGAGCTCCAGCCTGTGGTCATCCCTCAGGAGCTCGCTGGCTGCTCGCGCTTGAGCTTGAGGAGGGGTGCTGGATGGAGGAGTTCAAGGCATACTTGCTTCAGGGGAACCTACCAGAGAAGGAGGAGGACGACAAGCGCATGGCCCGCCAGGACACCACGTGCTGCATCAAAGATTGTGAGTTATAATGGAGGAGGCACAATGATGTTTCTTTGTGTCTCCAGGGAACAGGGGCTCGAGTTGCTTGCGGACATACATGGTGGGGATTGCGGGCATCACTCTTCGTCCCTCACCCTGGTGGGCAAGGCGTTCCGCAGCGGCTTCTACTGGCCTATCGCGCTCAACGACACTAACGAGCTGGTGCGCTCCTGTGAAGCATGCTAGTTCCACGCCAATCAGATCCATCAGCCCGTGCAGGGCCTCTAGAGGATCCAACGCACGTGGCCATTCGCGGTTTGGGGGCTGGACATCTTGGGGCCATTCCCTCAGGCACCAGGGGGCTACCGATACCTCTACATCGCCATCGACAAGTTCACCAAGTGGGCGGAGGTTGAAGCCGTGCGCACCATCCCAGCAGGATCAACCGTCAAGTTCATCAAGGGAATCGTGAGCCGATTTGGGGTCCCCAATCGCATCATCACCGACAACGGCTCGCAGTTCACTAGCAATCTTTTCAAAACATACTGTGCTAACCTTGGAACATAGATCTGCTACACCTCAGTAGCACACCCATGGAGCAATGGGTAGGCTAAGAGAGCCAATGCAGAGGTCCTGAGGGGCCTCAAGACCCGCACCTTCAAGAAGAAGCTCGAGGCCTACGGCAAGGGCTGGCTCGATGAGCTGTAGTCTGTGATGTGGTCCATCTGCACCACCGCGACCAAGCCAATGGGAGGAATGCCTTTCTTCCTCGTCTACGGAGCAGAAGCGGTCCTCCCTCACGAGGTCAAGCATCACTCCACGCGGGTCCTGGTGTTCGACGAAACGCAGCAGGACGCCACGCGGAGGATGGACCTCATGCTGGGGGAGGAACGCCACCATCAAGCCTCGGTCCAGGCAGCAAGGTACCAGCAGGCGCTGCGGCGGTACCACGGCCACAGCGTCCGCTCAAGGACGTTAGAGGTGGGTGATCTCGTCCTAAGGCGGGTGCTCTCCAGGGAGGGGCTGCATAAGCTATCTCCCATGTGGGAGGGCCCGCTTAGGGTTGCTAGTGTCTCGAGGCCTGGCGCCGCGCGCCTGGAGACATAGTACGGGGTCCCCATCCAGAACGCCTGGAACATCCAGCACATCCAGAAGTTCTACCCATGAAGAAAGACTCCGGCCTGTGAAGGTCTCCGCTCATGACACTCTCATGTAATAATGAGTGGGGCTGTGCACGCCCCAGAGTCTCATGAGAGTCGCCCTGGGGCCTCATGGGGGCTCCCTCCCACGTCCTAGTGGCAGCACTTAGCTCCACGCTGGTGAGAAGACTAGATTAGGTGCCGGACGCGGCTGTTCATTTGCTTTCTGAAGTTGCTTGCGATTTTCTTAGTAAGATTTTCAATGGATTTGGTATTCTCGGGCGCTGGTTCCTCAAGTGTGTTATCCCCTAAGCTGCTTTGGTCTAAGGATGTGAGGGAGGTGGAAGTCGCCCGCCACCTCTCTTCACGCTCCTCACACATGGGGCTAGGTAGGTGTGTGTGCCCAGAGCTTGCCTTTGCGCGCACACACTACGCCGAACCCCGTTATTTCGGCTTTATCCTTGCGAGGAGCCCTCGATCGAGTCCGCTGGCGCCAGTACCCCTCATGTCCATGCCCCCGGGGCAGCACGACGCGGTGCACCAGGCCCTTAACCTATGGCAGGGGGTTCGCGTAAAGGGAAGCAAGTCGCTCGACAAATTTTCTCTTCCTAGAAGGGACGGCTTTGCCCTACTGCGGCTCCTGAGGACACAAGACGTATCTCTTGAGGGCACAGGGCGTACACCCTGGGATGCCTGTCAAGCACCTAAGGATAGGATCTCATGAGGCGGAGGACGACCGCGCGTATCAAGCTAAGCCTTGCTACCTTGACCCACTCAAATTACAAATACTGCAATACAGCATCAAGGACAGCAACCATAACATAAAAAGGGATAACAGCAGCAGTTCATTATGTGCCCTCGTAGGGTACATTCTTCTTTTTTCGATTTGCAGGAGAAAGGAAAAGCTAAACAAAGAGGGCCCGAAGGCGCGTAGGCTGGGCACTAGCGCCGCATCCTCAAGCAGCGCCTCGAGGCAGCCCAGCGCCCCACTGTTCTCCCACAGGAGATCTGGGGCCATAGGCCTTTAGTCCAAGTTTGCCGGCCACCAGCTTCAGGCTGGGCTCCTCTCCGGCTTCACTGGAGCGCTGCGATGAGACGAGCCACCGACATCCTCGACACGAGCACGACGACGCGGAGGCTGGTCGTATCCACCACTGCTCGAGCTCTCGTCCGTGGAGGAGCTGCCTCCACGAGAGGAGGAGCGCGCATCGCCAAGGCCAAGTTCTCCATCCCCACCATCATCGTCGCTGCTGTCCATCAGGCAGCACCACACGCGGCGGCCGTCCCCCCTGAATCCCTCACGAAGAGGGTTGCCAGGCCGTCATACTTGAAGTGGAGGGTGCACCTTCCGCCTAGGCCATCCGAGCAGGAGAAAGTTTGCCAGCCACGGGTCAGCACCACGCTTCCAGAGGCAGAAACCTTGGTGCTGACCCACGAGGCCCTGCTGTAGCACCCATCAGCCTGCAACCATAGGCCAGCAAGCCCCGAAGAAGGAAGCTCGCCGGAGAAGAAGCGAGGGAGCCAGAGCAAGGTGCCAGCCGGGCTCTCCAACCACACCACGAACTCGGGAGGCACCTCTAGCGAAGAAAAGCGTGGCCGAGGCGGGCGCACAATCACGGCACGCCTCCCTTCATCGCGGAGGCTGCTCTAGGGCTGGTATCCCCCGCCGCGGGAAGAGGTGCTATCACGGGCGCCGGCGCAACATTGCCTTTGGGGGGTGCGCGCCCACGCCCCCTGGATGCTGCCAGAGGGACCGCAGGGTGCTTGTGGGGACAGCCACAGCCCCTCTTGGGAGGAGGGAAGGCTGGCCCCTCCTTGGGGGCCTTCCCTTTCTCGGCCGCTGAGAACCTCTTAGGCGATGCCATGGGAGCAAGACGGGGAGGAAAGAAGAAAGCGGGAGCAAGACGAAGGGAAGATGGACAGGGGGCTCCGCCCCTCATTCACATTTATAGCCGAGGGAAGCCTACTACTGGCCTCCACGACCTCGCGCCATCACGACCCTCTGCATGCGGCATCGACTAGTCAAGTCGAGTAGTTGCCGAGGCAGCGTGGGCAAGGGGAGTCGCCCACGTCCAATCGGTCTCGACGCCTCATTAAGGCCACAGGTGGTTAGGGCCCGCGGTGCTCCACACCTGCCCTTTGGCTTAGCTTGGAAGACAAGTCCGAGTGCGCCTTGGGCCCGGCGGCTAATGTCGGCGTCCTGGACTTGGGGGTATCCAGTCCTGCCTGCCTGCGGCCCACCACGTGGCTCCATCGACAGCCTGCTATGGCCCAGCTTCAACAACAACGCAGCAAGACCGTCACGAGGGGCCAAGCCTCACGAGGCGGACGATGCCAAGACCCCCGAAGGAGTCAGCCTCCTGAGGGGCGGAGAGTTCTATGCAGGTACCTCATGAGGCTCAACTGACGTGAGCCGTGACGACCAAGGCCAGGCGGGCGCCAGGCGAGTGCAGAGCGCAGGTTTCCTCTTCGGTGCAAGGGAGGCAAGCCACAGGCGCGTAGTCCCGAGGAATCAACCAATGGTTTCCATTCTAGTGCAACGAGACTAAGACCGCCAGGACGACAAGACAGAGGTCATCGTCGAGCCCACGCAGCGTCACAACTAGAGGCTTTTCGCAGGCGAAGACTACTTTTGTCAGGATAGATTGTACTACTTGTCCCCTTTCAAATCCCGCCGTTGTGGAATCCTTCCCGCTCATATTTGGGAGGAGGACCAAGGCACTATATATAGGACTTAGCCACCACCATAGAACGGGACCGAAAACCAGGGCAAGGGGAGCACCACACCGGTTCAAGAACACCTCACCTCCTGAGGCTTGTTCATCCTTGTACTAGTTCATCCATAGCCCCCCGAGGCAATCCACCACACCACACTAGACTAGGGTATTACAAAACAAGGGTGGCCCGAACCAGTATAAATCTCTGTGTTCTTGTGTCTCTATGAGCTTTGCGCACTAGGCTAGGGAGGATCGCGAGTAAGCAGGCTGGGCAGGTTGAGATCTCTGCACGCACCCCAGTGTTCGAACCTCTCACGGATTGCCGGACCCCGAAATCCGACAGTCATCGCCCATGGTGTTGTCTCAATAACCGTTTACAATAGAAAAACCCAATAAGAAGGCTAATTGGCTATTATTATTAATCCATTTATTAATCAAATTGAAATTTCATATTAAGCACACAATACATTTAGTTTCGTATCGCGGAACTAGGATTTCTTAACTGAAATACATTAGAGTACAACATCAGATAGCTTCAGCACTCAGTTACACTATATAGGCATATAGCTAGCTACCCCATTACACAACTACACCAGCACCAAGTATCACTGAAACATCTATAACCTTTGGAAATTAGCATCATAGACAATAGATAGACAGATGAATCTCATCTGGAAAACTACTAAAGTGGAAGGCGAATATTGAGCCTTCAATGATGTTGCACGCCCTTGCAATTTTTGGCCAGTGCCTGTGGATGATTGACCGTCCATCCTTCATCCTCTCGAGGAAGACTTCAATATTGTACAGTGGGTGTTGTATGAATACCTTCCTCGCCTCCTGACTATACAAGTGGTTTGGGAGGTAATCATAAGTGAACTGCTTTGGAAAGGCCTGAAAACAAAGATATGCATAAATATCTTCTCTAAATTTGGAAATGGCGCAAAGGAATAAAAAAGACAAGGTATAAGAGTTAGTATCATCCTGTAGTTCATTGACGTCTCTTCATTATGCAGACAAATATCTTGTGATTTTTTGTTGCTAGTTTCTTTATCCTAACAATCTTTCTGAGTTTCTTGACTTGACCGATATTCATGGACAACTCATTTCCCCATATGCAAAATGGGTCGAACAGTGGGTCAAAACCTCTCATAGAATGACTTACATGTGCAAGACCAAATTGTAAAAAACCTAAATATTAGAATGGTTCCTCCAACTGCATAATAATGTGTTATTAGACAAAGAACCATGCATGTGCGAAACTCGATGGTAAACCTTAGTGCCTCCCATTGTTTCCCTGCAACACATATAAGGTAGTTATTGATCAGATTATGTGAGGGTTGGCATACTATCAGTACAATATGTTGATGAAAAATAAACACATTGTAGATTCAATAGATTAATTCGAGCCACATGGAAAATCCATTTATCCAAACTAAGCATGCTTAAGAACTAGGAAATATAGCAGTTGTATATGTTTCTGATGTATTTAGTACATCCAAATTCGATTTATTCCTCACATGTATTACAATACAAAATTGTATGCACAACAATTGAACATCACATTGGAGAATTGAACCAAACAGTTAACTAAACACCCCAACAAATGAACCAAACATTAACTGAGCACCACATTGCAAAATATAACATACTATAAGGTCAGACAGTTAACCAAACCAAGCATGCTTAACAACCTAGAAATATAAAAGCAGACTAAGGCATAGCCTGGTGGCGGAAAGGGGCTGATATCTTTCCACCCACCCAGGTTCAAGGCATGGTACTTGCAATTTGGGTTTGTTGCATCAATCATACTGTAGGGGCCTCCCTTACAGTCTTTCTGTCAAAAAAACTTGGAAATACAAAAAATGTATTTCTTTCTCATGTATTTAGTACATGCAAAATAGATTTATTTCTCACATGGAAGGCAATAAAAAATTGCACCCACGACAATTGAACATCGCATTGCAGAATTGAACCAAACAGTTAACTAAATACCACAACGAATGAAACAAACATTAACTGAGCACCACATTGCACAATATATAAGATACTACAAGATCAGATAGTTAACCAAACCAAGCATGCTTAACAACTTGGAAGTATAACAATTATATTTGTTTCTCATGTATTTAGTACAACCAAATTTGATTTATTTTTCACATGGAAGACAATACAAAATTGCACCCACAACAATTGAACATTGCATTGCAGTTGAACCCAACAGTTAACTAAACACAAGAACAAATGGATCAAACATTAACTAAGCACCACATTCCACAATATATAACATTCTAGAAGATCAAACAGTTTACCAAACCAAGCATGTTTAACAACTTGGAAATATAGCAATTGTATTTGTTTCTCATGTATTTTGTACAACCAACTTCGATTTATTTCTCACTTCAAGACAATACAAAATTGCATCCACAAGAATTGAACATCACATTACAGAATTGAGCCAAATAGTTAACTGAAGACGATAACAAATTAACCAAACAGTTAAGATGTGATCACCATATTGCACGATATATAGAACATATATACTAGAGGATAAGATTGCAGGGTAAGAGTACATAGGAAAATTCATTGGAATTTGTTAAGGAAAGGCACGAGAAACACATGCAATAGGTAAATCGAACATGCTTAACTGGCATAGCTAGCTAGCTGAAGATAGGTCCTTATAGTGAGCTAATATGACAAGATAATCCTCATCGTTGGAGATATCGATGACGATTGGCTCCTTGGACTTGGAAGAGGGTGAGGCCTCCACATCGTGGGTGCCCTCCTGATAGTGGTGAGTTGCTTGAGCCGCTCCGGGCAGTAACTTGTAGGCTCTGGAGTTGAAGTAAGCATGAGCATGCTGATAAAACACCTCGTAGTCTTTGTCGAAGGCACCGACGGTTGGCTCGAGAAAGTGCCACAAACTATCGTTTAAAGCAGCCAACCGGGTGGCAGCGTGTAACGCCTCGAATCCGATGCGCCAGGTGTCTTCCAGTTATTCACCGTTGTTGCCATGTCATTTGCTTGCGTGTTGCATTTTGCCATGTCATCATCTGCGTGTTTTTCAAAACTTGCATCCGTTCGGGTTTCCCCGGTTCTCTCCGTTGTCCGTTCTGAGCCCAACCACATTCGCACGCGCCCGTCGCCCCTCTCAGACCTTGTTTCGTGAGCGGGAGAAAAACATTCTCGGAATGGGCCGACATTTGCCGAGTTGCCTATGTATATCACCGGTAGACCGCCCGTCAAATTTCGTTCCATTTGGAGGTCGTTTGATGCCCCAACGGTTAACCAGGTAGCCGCAAAAGCCCCACTCTCCTTGCAGCCCAATAGCCCTCCAAACAGCCCACTAACCCATCTAAGCCCCCTCCATGCTTTCGTCCGTTCGATCACGATCATGCGGGCGAAAACTGCTCCCCATTTGGACACTCCTAGATCACTCTACCTATATATAGATCCTCCCCCTCCATTTTCCCGGATGAACCCTAGATCCAAGCTCCACCGCGCACCGGACATGTCCGCCGCCCTCCGGACGAATCGCCGCCACCGCCCGCAGCCAACGGGGGCCTGCCACGTGGCACGCCCGCCATCCCCGCGCTGCCGGCCCGTCAGGCCAGGGACGGGCCCCCCTGAGCCAGCGCGCTCCTCCGTCGCCCGCGCCTCCCAGAGCCCCCGCGCCCCGCCGCTAATTCGCCGCCAGCCGCTGCCTCCGTGCCCGCTCCACCACAGACCTGCATCCGCCTCGCTGCCGCCAGATCCGCGCGCCGCCCACTGGATACCCCGCCGGCTGCCTCACCGCCTCCGCGAGCTCCCCGCCGGATCTCGCCGCCGCCCGCGCCCCCGCAGCGCCCGTCTCTGCCGCCGGCTGGAATTCCCAAGTCTGGCAAGCCCCTCCAACTCCGGCTACCTCTCCTTCGTCTCCGATGAACTCAGGCAAACCTCGAAGTCCGTGCCCTGAACCCTAGATCTGTTTCGGGAGGTGATTTTCTACTAAGTCCCCGGATCTGCAACATTATCATGCCATGTTCATTGCATCATAACTTTTGGCATGTAGCTCTGTTTAGTGCATATTATATGTCAAAATGTTCATTGTGAGATGCTCTTCATTTTGCTCCACTATTCCATGCTTGTTTGATTTCATTCTGATGCTCTAATCATCGTTGCAAGAGTGATATATCATGTTAACCTACTGAAACTGTTATATCATGCCATCTTTCCAGTGGCGCAATCCATGTATTTTTGTGAGTCTTGTAGTGAGTACATCAAGCTCGTGAAGTAGGGTACTTGTTACTGTTTTGCTAGGCTGAAACTGCTATATCGTGTTGCTATGTTTGATTGATACTACCATCCATTATATGCATAATCTGGAGATGTTCACTAAGGATGTTTTGTTATACATGTTATGCTCTATCCATCCATGCCCTTGTTTGCATTTATAGCCTGTTGTATGTTATTGATATCATGCTCCAAATTTGCTAAATAATGGTGTTGTCAGCCTGTTAACATTAAGTCTAGTTTTGCCATGAGTTTTGCTAGTGATCCATGCACCCTATGACTATTCTATTGCCATGTTTAGCTCCATAAATGTGTCTTCTTACTGTTGGTCACCTTGTCATGCCATGTATTGGTCTGTGGTGAGTTGTACAAGCTCACCGACATGCCTACTTATCGTTGTTCCTGCCATGTCCTGTTATTTTCACCGTCAGAAACCTGTCATATTACTTGCCATGTTTGCATGTATGCTACCATGTTTCCTGCTGATCTTTCGTATAAGTTCAGTAAGGAAGTATTGTTAAATTCTTTTAGTACTAGCATGCCATGCTTAACTTTGCCACGATAGCTTGCTGTAACTTGTAGTTTGCTAGCTATAAACTTTGCAACCTGATGTTATTTCTGTCATGTCTAGTGAATTTCTGCTAAGGCTGGGAACTATTACTAATTGCAATCTTGCCATGTACTTTTGAGCATGTTCTAGTGATTTCTGGAGATAGCTCACTGTTCATGTTTTGTTAAGCTTCATTTGTACATCACACCCATGCCTTTTGATTTCATGTTGGGGTGCTGTAGCATATTTCCATGATGCTTGCAAGATGCCTAGTTGCTGTTTTGGACAGATTGTTGTTATATTTTGTTTGGAGTGTATGTGTTGCACCGTTGCTCCGTTTGGAGGGTGCTCTATATGAAACTTGCTTGGTTTTACATGTAGCTTCATATTACTTTGTTGAATTCATGTTTTGAGTGTGTTTGCTTGATGTTTGTATGCCTTTTGCATCAATGCCATGGTTAACTTGTTTTGCTCATATCTTCTAGGTCGTTGCTCTAAACTAAATGAACTTTATATGTAACTTGACTAGAATTTCATGTAGATCATCTTGGTGCATCTTAACTTGCTGTCTAACAACTTGAACATAAGGTTTATTCAGACCAGACCAATTTCGAAATTTGCATATGAGGACTTACCGGAATTGTTACATGTTGTTTCCGGCCTCATTTAAACTTGCTTGGATGTGTTGCTCTTGTATGCATCATCTCTTGCCATGAGTAGCTGCATGAAACCTTTTCATGCATCATGCTTGGTTGTGCATCATGTCATGTTTATGTGTTGTGTGTTTACCATGTTGTTTGCTTCTTTCCGGCTGTGTTCCTTCTTGATAGTTCCTGTTGCGTTGCGATTGTGAGGATTCGTTCGTCTATGCTTGGTTCGTCTTCATGGTTTCATCTTCTTCATGGACTCGTTCTTCTTCGTAGCGGGATTTCAGGCAAGATGACCGTCACCTTGGATCTCATTACTATCATTGCTATGCTAGTTGCTTCGTTCTATCGCTATCCTGCGCTACCTATCAGTTGCTCTTCAAGCCTCCCAAATTGCCATGTCAGCCTCTAACCTTTTCACCCTTCCTAGCAAACCGTTGTTTGGCTATGTTAGTGCTTTTGCTCAGCCCCTCTTATAGCATTGCTAGTTGCAGGTGAAGTTGAAGATTGCTCCATGTTGGAACATGGTTATGTTGGGATAACACAATATCTCTTATGTTAATTAATGCATCTATATACTTGGTAAAGGGTGGAAGGCTCGGCCTTATGCCTGGTGTTTTGTTCCACTCTTGCCGCCCTAGTTTCCGCCATACCGGTGTTATGTTCCTTGATTTTGCATTCCTTACACGGTCGGGTTTATGGGAACCCCTTGACAGTTTGTTTTGAATAAAACTCCTCCAGCAAGGCCCAACTTTGGTTTTCTATTTGCCTACCCAGGAACTATATTTTTCCCTAGGAAGTCACCCTCCCGAGGGTCATCTTTATTTTAGCCTCCCCCCCTGGGCCAGTGCTCCTTCGAGTGTTGGTCGAACCGAGCGATGTTCGGCGCCCCCTGGGCAGCCAGGGTCTATGCCAACCCAACGTCTGGCTCTTCTGGTGTGCCCTGAGAACGAGATACGCGTGACTCCTATCGGGATTTGTCGGCACATCGGGCGGACTTGATGGTCTTGTTTTACCATTGTCGAAATGTCTTGTAACCGGGGTTCCGAGGCTTATCGAGTCTTCCTGGGAGAAGAAATATCCTTTGCTGATCGTGAGAGCTTGTGATGGGCTAAGTTGGGACACCCCTGCAGGGTTTAAACTTCTGAGAGCTGTGCCCGTGGTTACGTTGCAAATGGGAATTTGTTAATATCCGGTTGTAGGGAACTTGACACTTGACTTAATTAAAACACATCAACCGCGTGTGTAGCCGTGATGGTCTCTTTTTGGCGGAGTCCGGGAAGTGAACACGGTTTTGGGGTTATGTTTGAACATAAGTAGGAGTTCAGGATCACTTCTTGATCATTACTAGTTGACGACTGCTTGTTAAGCTCCTCTTCTCGCTCTTGTTTTCGTAAGTTAGCCACCATACTTTGCTTAGCCGCTATTGCAACCTCACCACTTTACCCCTTCCTTGCCTTTTAAGCTTTGCTAGTCTTGATACCCATGGTAATGGGATTGCTGAGTCCTCGTGGCTCACAAATTACTACAACAACAATTGCAGGTACAGGTTATGCGATGATCTTGACGCGAGAGCGATGCTACTTGTTTTGGAGTTCCTCTTCTGCTTCTTCTTTGGTCAGGGGACAGGTTCCAGGTCGGCAGCCTGGGCTAGCAGGGTGGATTTCGTTTCATTTTCTGTTTGCGTTTCATCCGTAGTCGGATGTTGCTCTTATGTATGATGTTGTTGGACCGTTGCGACATTTGTATGCCTTGTATGTACCCCCATCTATTATGTAATGTTGATGTAATGATATCCACCTTGCAAAAGCGTATCAATATGCGGTTTTACCCTTGGTGGGACCTTCGAGTCTCTTTAGGATAGTATCGCTGGGCGTGACACGGCGTCAGCGCGCGAGGCATTAATGGTGGCCTTGATGGCGAGGTGCTCCTCCAAGATCTAGAGGTCGGCACGAATGACATCCATCACGACCTCATCTGTCCGTGCGACTTCGATTTGCTTCTCCGCTGCCAAATGCTCCTTGAGCTCCTAGCTATACCGCGTGCACCATGGTTACGGTGGCGCTTATTTGGAGGATGGGTCAGTGATTTGGGTGGAAGGTGTTGCGCCGACAGTCGGGGCATGTGGGGTGTAGAAGGAGGAGGAGGGTGGGGGTCGGGTGTGGACTACCTACCTAGATCGCCGAGGCCGAGCAGAAGGAAGGAGCGACGCTGGCGAGGAGGCAGCGCTACAAGCAAGTAGTGAAGGTTTGAACTTGGAAAGGAAGGCGGAAACATGGGAAATGTTGGTTTTGGTCAGGAGGAGGGGGGACGTAGATATTTTCACAGAAGCCGAAACTTTTGGCTCAGTGTAGCGAAAAACTGGTGTGCAAAGTGTCATCAAACACGGCTCCTTATTCAACGCTTTGTATGATATGTGAATGTCACGAACGATTCATATAGCTTACCCCTTGTGTGATGAGTTTGAGCGTGCAAATTTTGGTCCAAAAATCCCTGGTTAGAGTGGTCATCCATGTGATTGCATAATTTGGGTACACAAAAGAGCCCGTAGCACACCCACTGTAACAGTCCGATTTTCGGACCTTCCTTTTTCTTTTTGATTTCTTCGGTTTTTGCTCTGATTTTTCTTTGGGAGCAGTTCTATGCACTTGAAACCTGGGAGATCATCATTTATTTTTCTCTCAAAAGGTTCATCATTCTCAAATCTCTCCCTAGATTATGTCATTTCCATTCTAGTGCAACCTCAAATTCATTTTCTTGGGAATATTCCTTTTTCTTTTAAAGGAATAATCATGTTTGACCTAGTTTGCCAAGCAACCTATATTTCCGTCATTCCAAAAATTCCAACAAAATCCTCATAAATTCTTTGGATCCTATAATCCACAAATATGTCCAAACTCTTCCTTGCTCAGTTCAAAAATAATTCAGGAATATTCATTTTCCTATTCTATCCAGAATGGGACTTTGTAAAGGAAGTTTTATTTATCTTCTCTTGATTTCTTCCAAACTTTTTGGGTACTCTTTCCTATCCAGATTATGTCCACATGCCAAAATTCAACTCTATTTGCCAAGTGAACGTTCCTCAGCAAATTTCCAAAGTTTATGTTCAAGTGGAAGCTTTGTTAAGGAAGTACTAGTTAGGAGAATCCAAATGAGCTGAAATTTTGTCATATCATCCATATGCTCAAATCATTACTCTCCACAAAATTTTAGCTCTATCTAACAATCTAGCCGAGCACACCATCAAATATTTGTATTTGGTAGTATTTTTAGTTCGTGAAGCAACAACAATTTATGTTGTTCCATAATTGCCAAACATTTAGCAGAGCATGCTCCTATCTATATAACCATTCTCCACTAAATTTGGGATCATTTCATCAAACCAATTTCTCTTCATAATTTTCTCAAGTTTCTGGCTAGAGAAGATACTATGAAGGAAGTAACATTTTGGCATGTCCAAATGGTATACAACTTTTACAACATATTCTTCTGTCGATATCATCATGATCTACCAAGTTTCAGCCCAATCTATTACTCTGTGTGAGTGCCACATCCAAATCCATTTTCTAGACCAAATTGTCAGTTGCAAAGCAACTGTGATAAATATTTGTCCAAATCCTTTCAAACTTCACATGATTGTAGTCCTTCCTACCCTAATCACCTTTGACAACATACTTGGCCCTTTACCAATCAATTTTACAACATCTTCATGCCCAAGTTTGCTACAACAAACTTTCCCTGAGCTATCCAATCAACCGGAAGCTCCTTTTATTGAGCCATCACCTCAGGAGGGTCCTAGGACGCATGGACTGCACACTGGACAAGGTTGGCCACGCTTAGTCACTGTGCACGCGTTGGTGCACGCGGTGAGCGCGTTGTTAGCATGCCAGTGCGCGTGCTCTGCTGGTTGTGGCCGCGTCCGAAATGTTGTTTTGCTTCGGGCGTTTTCCCTCTGCTCGTTCTTTCGCATCCATCGTCTACACTAGCTCCCTCCTCATCCCACGTAGCTCGCTGGACCACTCCATTCGTCCAGAAGTGTCCTTGCCGGCGCCAGCATGCGTGCCCGCGGTGCATCGAGCGCCGCGTGGTCGGCGGCTACTGTCTCCCCTCTGTCAACGTCCCGTCTGCGCCCACGTGACCCTAGCACCGTGTGCGCAACGCCCTTGTCCTCTCCCGTTGACTCAAGGGCCCCCTTGTGCAACCAACCCCTCACCGGAGCTGGCCTGCACGCCCATTGCCACATCTGGCTCGGGCATCTTGCCATGGCTATATAAGCTCACCCTGACGTCAGTTCTTTTTTCCACTCACCTCCTCAACCTCTTTATTGACACCCGTGACCTCCCCCCCAGCAAATGCACAAGGGGCCTTCTTCCTCCTCTCTAGGTGGAGCTCCACTGCACGGCCTCCACCTCGGCCAACCACCACTAGCGCTCCTCTACCTTAACCCACTCCACCATCGAGCTCCTATCTACCCCAGGGTTCCACCACATCCCCTCCAATGCCTGGATTGGTGCCGGAACCATCGACATTGTTGGCACCTGAAGCTCGCTATCTCTCAAGATGAAGGGGGCTACACCATCCAGCCACCACTCGGATGAACTGTTTTCGATTAGGCAACACAACAGAAATTGTCAGCCACCTAAAGGTGTGTGCGATTGGCGGCATACATTTCACATGGATGAACTATTTGGGATTAGCCACAACAAACAAAATCAATTAGACATATCAAGGTGTGTGTGCTAGATGGGCACACATTCTAATTAAAATAAGTGTGCATGATGGTAATAACGAGCGCACACAGTGGATGGAACAAGTCGGGTGCTGACATCGTCGATTGCGGTGCATCCTATGGTGCAAACGCCATGTGAGCATCCAAGAACGTGTGCCCACACTGGGCCATCCTGTCGTACTTTGAAACTAGAACCGTTAATAAATTTTGAGCTTGCTTCCCGTCACATTCCAAACTACCAAGGTATATTTAATTGCAAACCTATTTATACCGATCAAAACCTAAGTGATATCCCGCTTAATAGCATATTACTATGTTATAAATACCACCTACTCCAAGCTGACTGCACATTCCTCCTCAATTCCCCATCAACTAAAACAAACAAGTCTTCCATTGTCGTTCCCATGCGTCTGCCATGGCCCGCATGAGTTCTGGGTCAGGAAATTACTACCAGGGAGAGGCAAGCATGGAAGCGGAAGCACGAGAGATGTACCGCCTCACCGCGAAAGTAGCTGACATGTCATGCCATGTGGTCGTGGCAGCACAGAGGTCCCCCTATGCTGCCGAAGCAGCACAGAGGTCTTGCCGCACAGTCGAAGTAGCACACTGGTCTGGCTGTGCCACGGAAGTAGCAGAGATGTCCCACCGTGCCACAAATGCACCAGAGAGGTCCTCCCGTGCCGCGGCAGCCTCGGAAAATGTCTCATGGGTAGGCAAGGACCCTGACAGGCGCATGCACGCTATGCTCGATAACCTGATGGATTAGATCTCCGCCTAGGGAAGCTGTAGGACGAGAGGAATACCTCGTTTGAATATCCTACAGGTGTCATTCGGGGACTACGGGAGGACAAGGCGAAGCTCTGCACCAAGCGCGACCTGCTGAGGGCAAAGATCTCCGGAAGGGCGAAGCAGCACGAGGAGACCACTACCTTGTTGAAGAGGTCGGGCGTCATCGTCAAGAAACTTATGGGCCAGAATGCCATGCTCCGCATCAAGAGCCAAAGGCTGGTGGAGGAATCCGTGGATGCTTCCAAGCAACATATTGAGGACATGAAAGAGATCATCGTCACTTGCTGCAAGAACTAGTCTCGGCGATCCGCGTCTTCCTTCTTGCTTTGCCCTTCTGTATTTCGGCCATTGCCACATGTGGTATTTTTTATTATCTTCCTAAATATGTAAGACAATTATTATCGATTGCCATCGTCCTTATATTTATGTCAGTCTTGCTATAAGTCTCATTCAATGTCATATATGTCCGTCAAATCTTACATCAAGATTCGTGCAAAATTTTCTTTTCAGATTTTCCTTTTGTCTCTTAAATCTCGGTCCAGTGAGACATAACACACAATAAAATAGGAGCTCAGGCGCCATTAATGGAGAAGTTGAGAGAGAGATGGGCGACGGATGGACTTCAAAGGGCTCGGCTCCTGATAAGCACACATAGGGGTCTGCTCGCACGCCTCTCATACTCAAATACTAACTGCCTCGCACGGCCCCTCCTAGCCAATAAAAAAGGGGACGCGTGGCGGCACGTAAATGGTTAGTAGAACGCCCATGGTTTCGATAATACTCGTGTTTCTGATTGTAACATGGCAGCTTGTCAGGACCCCAATTCTATGCCACACCGATCTAGCATGTAACACCTCATATCACTTTGCGGCCTCACGCACGGTATTCCCACGGGTGTCGCCTTACCATGCCCGGGACCGTTTGCGCCTTTTGGCACACGTATATGATAGTGCCGCTAGCATCCATATGACAAAGAACCCGGGCTGACATGGCTAGTCGTGAACCCAAAGTGGCACTAACTTACAGGGACAGGCATACATGACCCAGCATCGAACGTGTCGGTCCTCAGCGAGTGAATCCGGGCTGTAGCAACTGGGCTAGCAGGACTCCGGAGGGTCCGGGCTGTAGCAGGCTAACAGGACTCCGGTAGACACCGCGTGACATTTCCATGAAGGGACAGACACAGGAACGAAGAAAGACACATCCCGGCCAGCCAAAGTGTTCCAGAGCAGTAGCAAGCTACAAGGGCTCAGTGGAAGCACTAGGAGACATTTCCCGATAAGAGAGGCTACTAAGGATAAACAACTAGATAGTCAGATCCCACACGTAGCAATACACATTACATGTACGCATAACATGCAGGTATGTGCTGTACAACATGGCATCACAACATAACTCAACAACTCATATAAATAAGGCTCAAAGAGCCAACATAGCATTTATTGCAAATAGGGGTCACATGACCCATCATACAGAGCATACAAGCAACAAGAGGAAGCATTACATGTTTGAATACAGACATCTACAAATGAAAAAGGCTGAAGAGCCTGACTATATACAACATCCTATCAAGATCGTAGCTGAGGTACAAGCTACTTGTCGAAGTCCACAGAAACACTAGTAAGACCGAAGTCTCCGCTGCAAAAACATAAATAAAGCAACATGAGTACAAAGGTACTCAGAAAGACTTACGTCAGATCCTATCATACATGCATTTGTATCAAGAGGGTAATGTGGGGTTTAGTTGCAGCAAGCCATCTTTGACTTAGTGGCTATCCTGTTCTACGACTACGAGAAACTCTTTGAGGTGAGATGGCGCACACGAGTCCACTAATCACCACACAATACACTACTATGGACTCATCCTCGTCTCCCTACGAGAAGGCCATCCATAGCACTCACACTTGTCTTGAGCATTTTATAGTATCCACTTAAAGTTGTCTATGTACCATGTAAGCATCCAAGAAGTCCATAACCGCGGACCCGGCTATTCGAATAGATAATGTTAACCCTGCAGGGGTGTACTTCTTCACACACGCTCTCGCCACTTACCGCCATGTACACGTCATGTATCTCATCAACCTTCAAGCGGAAGCCTGGCGAGGGTGTTGGCCACGACCTGACTAACCACACAAGACTCTAGTCCAGGTTTATCGCCTATTCGGGTTCCATCCGCAAGGAGATCCGGCCGGGGTGTCGCTCACGGCCCCAAACGATGTGAGCAGGGTTCCCAAGCCCACCAACCGGGTGCCACTTGGTACACCGTGCCACCTGTGCCTAGTCTGTCCCAAGCCCACCCTGCCGGGTGCCACTCGGTAGAAAAATAGCACTACCTACAAACACCAGAAACTAGTTGCAACTCCTGGATAGAGATCAAGTTGGTTAATAAGTCGAGAGGGGCCGAGTTATCGGAACCCAATGTGTGGTAGTAACGAGTCATTGTAGAACATACACAGAACTCAGTGCTTAAGGACCGTTCCAGTGAGACAACCCACCATGTACTCCCACATGGCCTCTCCCCGCTACCTTTACCAAATCGTGTTCACACCCTTCACTCTCAGCATCAGAACATAGAGCACTGCACTCCAATTCATTCCCAATGAATCAGACCTGACACCCTCTAAGCAATAGCAGGCATAGCATGGTAGGAACACAACTATGGCTTCAATCAACTCCTACACATGCTAGTGGGTTTCAACTATTTACTGTGGCAATGACAGGTCATGCAAAGGAATGGGTTCAACTACCGCAGCACAAAGTAGCAATTGAAACGTTGTTTTCCTAATGCAATAACTGAGAGCAGGAGCGAGAGAGTAGGATTGTATCAGAATGAACAAGGGGGTTTGCTTGCCTAGTAGATCAACAGGGTGGCACTGCTCCTTAGACAGGTACTCTGGAACACTCTCCGGAGCAGGACCTATCGAGAAGGAACGGTGTCGACAATCAATACACAAGCATATGCAACAATATGATGCATGAACATGGCATGAAGGTGTGATGCTGTTTGAGCTAATGCAGCTAGCAATCATTTGGTTGAAGTTCATTTGAACCAAGAGTTCAAATGCAACTCCAAATTAACTCTTTATAAATGCCATTTACATGTTTTCACTTACAGAGTAGGTATAAGTTGGTCTGTCATGCATGAAACTAGTACAGATGGAAAGATTGCATTTTTCTAATAATTTTTCATATATAAATTATTTTAATCTGAGCTACGGTTGAATTTCTATGAATTTTTGAAGTTTAAATCATTTTCTGGAATTTTCTGAGTTAATTTAAATCCAGAAAATGGATAACTGCTTCAGCATGATGTCTAAGTGACATCAGCAGGTCAACGGGTTGGTCTAGGTCAAACTTGACCAGTGGGACCCATGTGTCAGTGACTGTGGCTAATCTTAAATTAAATTAAACCTAAAATGGTTTAATTAACGGGGCTGGCCCCACGCGTCAGTGACAGAGGGTGGTCAAACCCTGGTCAGACGGGGTCAAACCCGGTCAACCGGGGCTAACCCCACCGGCGAGACCAGACGCGGCGGCGGCCTGGGGAAATCGCCCTCCGGCGACCAAACGCGTGGCGGAGACCACCTACGTGATGCCCAGGCTCGCGCGCATCCAATGGGTCACGCGGGAGGCCGCGGGGTGGCCGGAGGCGACGGCGGCATCGACCGCAACAGCGACCGGAGTTCGGCGAGGAGGGGAGAATGGGCTATGGTGCACGGGAGGGGACGGGGTTGGTCGCGTTCGTCTCCTGGAGACGTGATGACCACGGTGGCGTGCTCAGTTGCAAGTGCTTGAAGGTGTGGCTGCGGTGGCGACATGGCTGGCAGCGAGGTGCTATGACCGTGGTGGGGAACGGGAGCTACGGCGCGAGGACGGAGAAATGGAGAGAGAGGGACGGGGCAGGAGCTCACGGCGGGCTCGACGGCGTCGACGGCAAGCTCGTGGACGCGTTGAGGACGGAGGGGCGGTGAAGACGATCTCTCGTGATCGGAGATGAAGATGGCGATGGCGACGGCTCCACGGGGCGCCCCGACTTGCGTGGCCCGGCGGAGAGCTTCAGGGCGAGGAGGCGGAGCTCCTGCGCGTGTCAGAGAGGCGAGGGGGAGGCGGTGGCTACGGTGACGGCGAGCAGCGGCGACTGTGGCGTTCGGCCGTGCAAGTGGGAGAGAGACCAGGGGAGGGGGAGGAATGAGAGAGAGGAAGAGAGGTGCAGGGCGTCGTGGCGACGTCCAGGGAGGCCAGAGCGACGAGGAGGGGAAGCAGGAGGTAGCGGGAGACGTTGCCGCGGGCGAGCGCGCGCGCGACACGCACAATGCCATTAGGCGCGAGGAAGAAGACATAGGAGGAGGTGGGCTGGGCCAGCTGGGCCGCATAGCTGGGCCTCTAGGCTGCATAGGGAGGTAAGCCCAGGTAAGCTCCCTTTTTCCCATTTCTTTATCTTTTCTATTTTTCTGACATTTGTTTTGATTTATAATAATACTAAATCATTTTATTTACTTATACCAATTTTTGTAGGAACTAGTGGTATTATTCCAGAGCTCCTCAACAAATGGCATAATTTTTGGACATATATTATATATATAACAAATATATATCCAATGCAAATAATTATGCATTAATTCCAAATGCCGAAAATAAATACTTATGAGCTCCTAAAAATATTGGTTTGATTTCTATCTCTGTCCAATATTTTTAGAGAGCAACATGAACATTTTCTTGGACCTTTTTGGAGCAATTATTATCTAGGTCATTTCTAGAGATGATTCTGAGGGTTTCACAAATCCTCATTTCAAATTTAAATGGAATTTAAACATGATGCACACATGACTAGCTAGCCTCGAGCATACCAGAACTAGGGATGTGACACAGCTCTTGTTCCAAAATGACTTTGCTGGTTGTTAATGTGTGTGCCTTCACAAATAGGACAAATATTTTACCACAACATGTTGGTGCCATGTGAAGGCAACATGCTGAGTTTCATGATTTTCTGGCAAGTTTTGGGTTTACTGGAATTTAGAAACCAAGTTTCTCAATGTTTCTGGCCGAGCCACGACGCCCAGATGTTTGACATTCATTCTCATTTCTTGCGTGGAACCTAAACATTCACCCAAGGATGCATATATGATTTTGAACCACTCTTGGTGCACTGGAGCATGTGCATGTCGCTCAAATTTGAGTAATTAATTTTGAGACCAACCACACTTACACCTGCCGCGACATTATTAAATAATTATTTTCCAAGTGGGAATAAAACTTTCTTAGAATGGGTTTAAAGTCAGCATGCTGTCTTGTTATGTTGTAGGTAGGCCGCCTGCCAAATTTTGTCGCATTCAGAGGTCGTTTGATAGTCCAATTGTTAAACTATAGAGGCACTATCACTGGTTAAAATGTCAGACATTTTCGTTTTAAAACCTCGGTTGGGTCGCTCGTTCTTCCCTCTCATTGCATCACATGGCTCTCTGAACAGCCGACAACCACCTATACTAAGCCCCCTCCGATCGGAGCTGTCCAGTTG